>NC_091354.1:999198-1039198 GCF_038502225.1 Cherax quadricarinatus
ACATTTATATTTATGGTACGCTTTGTGTATCTGTTTTTTTCTCTCTCTCACTGAATGAATGTTGCAGGAGTGTGTGTGTGTGTGTGTATGTGTGTGTGTGTGTGTGTGTGTGTGTGTGTGTGTGTGTGTGTGTGTGTGTGTGTGTGTGTGTGTGTGTGTGGGAGTCTGTGTGTGGGAGTCTGTGTGTGTCGGAGTGTGTGTGTGGGTGTGTGTGTGTGAGAGTGTGTGTGCGTGTGTGTATGTCTGGGCGAGCGTGGGAGTGAGTGTGTGTGTGTGTGCGTGCGTGGGTGTCTCGGCGAGCGTGGGAGTGTGTGTGGTGAATAGAAAAAGAGTGCAGCGTTTCCCAATCTCTGAGCAGGAAAGTGTATATCAGTCAATAAATCAGTCTGTCCTCCAGTCAGAACAGTCAGCCTCACACGACCTACACTTCAGCACTCTTAAAATTACAACAGTAATTACTTAAGTTAACCTACGCAACCAAGACTTCAATTTTATTTCCCATCAATAAAATACATGTGGGACGTACACTGAAATTCCTGCCTTCCACTGCCACAGGCAATAATGGTGCCGCCCAGTGTTTCTCGGGACAGTTCACAGCAGGTTACGTTAAGTAAGATTCGCCAATAAACAGGACAAGTCTTTGGTCAAATGATGACTCTCCACTGGAGCTTTTGGTCATCTGACAGAGGCCTTCCACTAGCTTACCAATCTACCAGTTTAAAAATTAAGGTTATAATTAGAGCCATTTGTTATTATAGTTCAGAGGAGCCCCCTGGTTTTCAAATATATCGAAACATGGAGCCAGGTCGACTTCGTTACCCATGAGAATTGTGGCAGCAACATATTCATTGTCAGTAACACTATTCCCGGTTCTTTCATTGTTTACGTCAATCCTTCTACCACACCACAGCCCATCTCACTGCCACTGTTCTCCAGTAAAGGCTCGCTAGTCAGCTAGCAACTTACTCTAGTCTAAACCAACAGCAGCAACGCTAAGGCACAAGCTCCACAGAGCTACAATGGATCGGCTCTGTCGCTGTCAGTCCCTAAAGATTCCTGTTTCAGCCTCTTTATGTTCAGACTCAGAGCCGAATTGGAGCAGTTGTATGTTCCTCAGTTGTTCACTGCCTCGTCACCAAGAACGTCCAGTGTTTTCCTAGGACTAAAGGGAAGAACGCCAGACATGCCAACGATACCTGGCATATATGCTATATCACGTTCCATGTACTCTTACTATCTAATTTATACAGACGGTCCGTAATTAAACTTCGCCCCTGACATAAAGTCCTTCTAGTCTGCCTTCAAATTCCGAGTATTTTTGATGTAAGAGCACATATAAAGGGTAGAAAAAATTCTTGAGATCGAACTCCATGTTTTAAACGTTGATTTGGCCTCAATCCCCTCCAGTGCTATCTAACTCCCTTTACTAAGGTGGTATTTATTGATAAGCAAATTTAATACTAAAATTAAACTATGAAGTTCGTTTAAAAGCTACTTAAGACGGAACTAAAACGTTAGTAAGTCAGTAAATAATTATTTTGAGTTTAATGCACTCCAAGGGAACAATGGGTATTAATATATCATTATGTGTAGTAGACTCTATTTATAGCTAACATTAATGTTTATCTTATCTCAGAATGCAGGTGGGCAGAGTAACTCTCAGAAGTCGCCTATTGTAGCCTGTGGTAAGAGCTTGGCTGGTTCAAAATATATCAAATCAAAATTTTATTTCTTCGTGTAGTACACAAACTGTAGTTTACATGTAATAAAGTACTGATGAGCACAAAGAATGCCACTGACATGCATGGACATTTCGACTCCACGAGGGACATGAAGGCTGCATGTCACCTCTTCACCACCAGTCAAGAATACTTTAATCTCTAAAATGGTGATTAAAGTCAACTCTGTATATATATATATAAATATATATATATATATATATATATATATATATATATATATTATATATATATATATATATATATATGTATATATATATGTATATATATATGTATATATATATGTATATATATGTATACTGTATGACTGGGATCAGAAAACCATGAATTGTATTTTCCAGGTAACGACCAAACTTACTCTCAGTCATTTATATTTATTATTAGTTATAATTTATGTAATTGTGATTTTGTTTACCTTAAGGACATTAGGGTAAGATTATTTAAATATTGAAAAGCGATAGTTTAGGTATAGCTGTCCTTTGTAAACACCTACACCTCCCCACTCTACCTCCACACCTCCCCACTCTACCTCCACACCTCCCCACACTACCTCCACACCTCCCCACTCTACCTCCACAACTCCCCACTCTACCTCCACACCTCCCCACCCTACCTCCACACCTCCCCACTCTACCTCCACACCTCCCCACTCTACCTCCACAACTCCCCACTCTACCTCCACACCTCCCCACTCTACCTCCACACCTCCCCACTCTACCTCCACACCTCCCCACCCTACCTCCACACCTCCCCACCCTACCTCCACACCTCCCCACCCTACCTCCACACCTCCCCACCCTACCTCCACACCTCCCCACCCTACCTCCACACCTCCCCACCCTACCTCCACACCTCCCCACTCTACCTCCACACCTCCCCAATCAACCTCCACAACTCCCCAATCAACCACCACACCTCCCCACCCTACCTCCACACCTCCCCACCCTACCTCCACACCTCCCCACCCTACCTCCACACCTCCCCACCCTACCTCCACACCTCCCCACTCTACCTCCACACCTCCCCACTCTACCTCCACAACTCCCCATTCTACCTCCACACCTCCCCACCCTACCTCCACAACTCCCCATTCTACCTCCACACCCTATATCTAACCTTCTCATCCCACTCTACCTTTATCCTCCTATTCCTACCTTCTTGGCGAGCGTAGCGGTAGGCAGCGAGGGTGTAGGTGTGGGCGCACGTTTCTTAGGCCGCCTTCTGGAGCGTAGAAATCCCCATGGTTTCATGGTGGACCACATAAAGGCCATGGGTAACCCACTAGTACGTCCCAGGGTCCATGGTCTGACAGTATCCTGGGGAGGCACTGGAAGCCTCGGCTAAGGCCATGAGTGGCACAGCAGTGCCTCCCAGAGCCAATAAATTAAAAGTATTTTTGACACAAAATAACAGACGTCAACGCCATTAGATGGCCCAATAGCGCCTCAGACACCCCATCCTAATGTTTCCAGGAGAAGAAATGGCCACACGAAATTCTTTCGATCGATCGAAGTTCTGTATAGTTTCGTGTCTTATTTCAATCAGGATTCGTTTAGCACAAATTCTTGCCAGAGAAGCCTATAGACAAATAAGTATGTGCATGAGTATCCCTGGCCAGTGTTATGAGGATCAAACTACAGAGGATCCCTCCACTGTACACTTGTCTTTTCAAATCCCAAAACTGGTGTTTGGATTTTTTTGTGGATTATAAACGGTGAGATGATCCGCCTACAATTTCTACATTCCAAAATGGTTCTAGGCGTTTTCTGACATATGTGAAATTTCAACTATAGCAACACAATACATAACAGAATTGACGCTATACTGCGTAGAAAATTAAACTACTGTAATTTGAGATCAGTCTTTGTCACCAAACTACATTTATCTCACACCAATCATACACTTCTGGCTAAAATTCCTCGCATTTCTATAATTCGCAGTAATATCAAGACCTTCTTGAACAGCAGTTGCACCACCAAACTACCAGAGGGACTGAGGCCTCCTTCAGGTGTACCCAAATATTAATATCGGAAAAAAGTTAGCAACCTCAAAATATCTGACAGGTGATTGGTCATTCAGAGAGATGGTGCTGTTGTGTGATTGGTGGAGTGACGGAGCATGCGCAGTGTCATTCTCTAAAACTTGGCACTATTAAGGAGGAATGTGAACAATAGCCAAAGAAGCTGAGATATATATTATTTTGTGAGAGGTGGAAGCAGGAAGCAGGAAGAGTTAGGAGGAGGAGGAGGAGGAGGAAGAATAGGAGGAGAAATAGAAAAAAAAGATGAGAAAAAGCAGAAAACAATTATTATTATTATTATTATTATTATTATTATTATTATTATTATTATTATTATTATTATTATGATGATGATGATTATGAATATTACTATGATTATGATTATGATGATTATGAATATTATGATTATTTTATGCGAGATATTAACCCGGTGGGTCGGTGTCCCAAGGTAATCTAAGAAAGTCAATCAATATATATATATATATATATATATATATATATATATATATATATATATATATATATATATATATATATATATATATATATATATATATATATATATATTATATATGTATATATAATTTCTCCTGAAATTCCTTGGTCTTCTTTTCCATTTTCCAGTATGCGGTCCACAGCACTGTCTGACAGTCAGGTATTTGCTGTCTGTCGAATAAGACACATGTTCAACATCTGAGTGTCTGTGAGAGACGTCTCGCCAAGCAGGTGCCACACCAATCACATAAGACTTACACAGGGAAATCAGAGGTTAGGTTAGGTGAGATTTGTCAGGAAACAGGACAAGTATTTCCTGATGACTCACAGCTGGAGGTTTTGGTCATCTGACCGAGGTCTTCCGCTGGCTAGCAGGGGGCAAGTTTGGTATTAATTCACGAGAAAAAAGCGCTAAACTCCTCGGAGCTGTAGAAAAGTGAAGTCTGGTTACGTTAGTTAACATATTTAGCTCTATATTTAGTCATAATAAACGGAGAATAACGAATTAGGTAAATAAATGAGTGCGGTACGTCTGGCAGTGGTGAGCGCAGTGTTTGTAGTTTCTCGCGAACGATGAAAACAAATAGAAGACGGATTACCATCCAATCCAGAATCCGAAGTCACAGAAGCGTTCGTAGCCAATACGGATTCCACGAGGAGCTGTTTATTTTGTATGAGTGTGAATGGTTAAGTGTAGACACAGATGACGTTGCTGACCGTGTCTGAAAGTATACTGTATGATACATCAGTATGGATCTATGCATACATAAATTTAGACAAGGATACACACACACACATACACACACAGAACTGCAGGAGGCCAAGAGAAGAATACGATGAGAGCAACAGAGCAATGATCGACACACTAGCCGAGGTGGCCAGGAGAGCACACATGGGGGGAGCAAAGTTACTAGTTATGGGTGATTTCAATCACAAGGAGATTGACTGGGAAAACCTGGAGCCCCATGGGGGTCCCGAAACATGGAGAGCCAAGATGATGGATGTGGTACTGGAAAACCTCATGCATCAACATGTTAGAGACACTACCAGAGAGAGAGGAGAGGATGAACCAGCAAGACTGGACCTTGTATTCACCTTGAGTAGTTCGGACATCGAGGGTATCATGTATGAAAGGCCCCTGGGAGCTAGTGATCATGTGGTTCTGTGCTTCGACTACATAGTTGAGCTCCAAGTGGAGAGAGTAGCAGGAATAGGCTGGGAAAAAACAAACTACAAAAGGGGGAACTACTCAGGCATGAGGAACTTCCTTCAAGACATTCAGTGGGAGAGGGAACTGACAGGAAAACCAGTACAAGAAATGATGGACTATGTGGCAACAAAATGCAAGGAGGCAGAGGAGAGGTTTGTTCCCAAGCGAAACAGAAATAATGGGAAGAACAGAACGAGTCCTTGGTTCACCCAAAGGTGTAGGGAGGCAAAAACTAGGTGTACTAGAGAATGGAAAAGGTACAGAAAACAGAGAACTCAGGAAAATAAAGAAATTAGCCGAAGAGCCAGAAACGAATATGCACAGATAAGAAGGGAGGCTCAGAGACAATTTGAAAATGACATAGCATCAAAAGTAAAGACTGACCAGAAGCTGTTGTACAGCCACATCAGGAGGAAAACAACAGTCAAGGACCAGGTAATCAGACTGAGGAAGGATGATGGGGAATTCACAAGAAACGACCAAGAGGTATGTCAGGAGCTCAACACAAGATTTAAAGAGGTATTTACAGTGGAAAGCAGTAGGACTCCAGGAAATCAGAACAGGGGGGCACACCAGCAAGTGCTGGATGAGGTACATATAACCAAGGAGGAGGTGAAGAAGCTGCTTTGCGAACTTGACACCTCAAAGGCGGTGGGACCAGACAACATCTCTCCATGGGTCCTTAAAGAGGGAGCAGAGATATTGTGTGAGCCATTAACAAAGATCTTCAACACATCATTTGAAACTGGGCAACTCCCTGAGGTATGGAAAATGGCAAATGTAGTCCCAATTTTTAAAAATGGAGACATACATGAGGCACTAAACTATAGTATGCAAGGTCATGGAGAAGATCATCAGGAGGAGAGTGGTGGAGCACCTGGAAAGAAACAAGTGTATAATTGACAACCAGCACGGTTTCAGGGAAGGAAAATCCTGTGTCGCAAACCTACTAGAGTTTTATGACAAGGTGACAGAAGTAAGACAAGAGAGAGAGGGGTGGATCGACTGCATATTTTTGGACTGCAAGAAGGCCTTCAACACAGTTCCTCACAAGAGGTTACTGCAAAAGCTAGAGGATCAGGCACACATAACAGGAAAAGCACTGCAATGGATCAGAGAATACCTGACAGGGAGGCAACAACGAGTCATGGTACGCGACGAGGTGTCAGAGTGGGCGCCTGTGACAAGCGGGGTTCCACAGGGGTCAGTCCTAGGACCTGTGTTGTTCTTGGTATATGTGAACGACATAACGGAAGGGATAGACTCAGAAGTGTCCCTGTTTGCAGATGATGCGAAGTTAATGAGAAGAATCAAATCGGATGAGGATCAGGCAGGACTACAAAGAGACCTGGACAGGCTACAAGCCTGGTCCAGCAACTGGCTCCTTGAATTTAACTCTGCCAAATGCAAAGTCATGAAGATTGGGGAAGGGCAAAGAAGACCGCAGATACAGTATAGTTTAGATGGCCAAAGACTGCAAACCTCATTCAAGGAAAAAGATCTGGGGGTGAGTATAACACCGAGCATATCTCCTGAGGCGCACATCAATCAGATAACTGCTGCAGCATACGGGCGCCTGGCAAACCTACGGATAGCGTTCCGATACCTCACTAAGGATTCGTTTAAGACTCTGTATACTATTTACGTCAGGCCCATACTGGAGTATGCAGCACCAGTTTCGAATCCACACCTGGTCAAGCACGTCAAGAAATTAGAGAAAGTGCAAAGGTTTGCAACAAGACTAGTCCCAGAGCTACGGGGATTGTCCTACGAAGAAAGGTTGAGGGAAATCGGCCTGACAACACTGGAGGACAGGAGGGTCAGGGGAGACATGATAACGACATATAAAATACTGTGCAAAATAGACAAGGTGGACAAAGACGGGATGTTCCACAGAAGGGACACAGACACAAGAGGTCACAATTGGAAGTTGAAGACTCAGATGAATCGAAGGGATGTTAGGAAGTATTTCTTCAGTCATAGAGTAGTCAGGCCGTGGAATAGCCTAGAAAGTGACGTAGTGGAGGCGGGAACCATACATAGTTTTAAGGCGAGGTATGATAGAGCTCATGGGGCAGGGAGAGAGAGGACCTAGTAGCAATCAGCGAAGAGGCGGGGCCAGGAGCTGTGACTCGACCCCTGCAACCACAAATAGGTGAGTACATACACACACAAACACACACACACACACACACACACATCATAGCAACATCATAGCAGTTACAGAAACAAAACTCACGGAGACAATAACAGATGCAATCTTCCCACCAGGATACCAGATCATGAGGAAAGATAGAAGGGGCAGGGGGGGAGGTGGGGTTGCTCTGCTCGTAAAAAACAGATGGAAATTCGAGAAAATGGAAGGCATAGATGAGACGGGAGAAAGAGACTACATAGCAGGTACACTTCAGTCTGGGGAACACAAAGTGGTCATTGCAGTGATGTATAATCCACCACAGAACTGCAGGAGGCCAAGAGAGGAATATGAAGAGAGCAACAGAGCAATGGTGGACACACTTGCTGAGGTGGCAAAAAGAGCTCATTCCAGCAGAGCAAAGTTGCTGGTTATGGGGGATTTCAACCACAGGGAGATTGACTGGGAAAACCTGGAGCCACATGGGGGTCCCGAAACATGGAGAGCCAGGATGTTGGACGTGGTGCTGGAAAACCTCATGCACCAACATGTTAAGGACACTACCAGAGTGAGAGGGGAGGATGAACCAGCAAGATTGGACCTTGTGTTCACCCTGGGCAGCTCAGACATTGAGGACATCAAGTATGAGAGTCCCCTAGGAGCTAGCGACCACGTGGTTCTGTGCTTTGAATACATAGTAGAGCTGCAAGTGGAGAGAATAACAGGAGTTGAATGGGAAAAGCCTGACTATAAAAGAGGGGACTACATAGGGTTGAAGAACTTCCTGCGGGAGGTCCAGTGGGACAGAGAACTGGCAGGAAAGCCAGTAAATGAAATGATGGAATATGTAACAACAAAATGCAAGGAGGCAGTGGAAAAGTTTATTCCCAAGGGCAACAGTAACAACGGGAAGACCAGAACGAACCCCTAGTTTACCCGACGGTGTAAGGAGACAAAAACAAAGTGCAATAGAGAATGGAAAAAGTACAGAAGGCAGAGAACACACGAAAATAGGGAGATCAGTCGCAGAGCCAGGAATGAGTATGCACAGGTAAGGAGGGAGGCCCAGCGACAGTATGAAAATGACATAGCATCGAGAATCAAGACTGACCCGAAACTGTTGTATAGCCACATCAGGAGGAAGACAACAGTCAAAGACCAGGTGATCAGATTAAGGACAGAAGGTGGAGAACTCACAAGAAATGATCAGGAGGTATGTGAGGAGCTGAACAGGATATTTAAGGAAGTTTTTACAGAAGACACAGGAAGGGCTGTGGGAAGATAGCACAGAAGGGAACTTCAAGAGGGAATATACCAACAAGTGTTGGATGACATACGAACAACTGAGGAGGAGGTGAAGAAGTTCTTAAGTGACCTTGACACCTCAAAGGCGATGGGACCGGACAACATCTCCCCATGGGTCCTTAGAGAAGGAGCAGAGATGCTGTGCGTGCCTCTAACCACAATCTTCAACACATCCCTTGAAACTGGGCAACTACCTGAGAAATGGAAGACAGCTAATGTAGTCCCCATATTTAAGAAAGGAAACAGAAACGAGGCACTAAACTACAGACCTGTGTCTCTGACATGTGTTGTGTGCAAAGTCATGGAGAAGATTATCAGGAGGAGAGTGGTCGAACACCTGGAAAGGAACAAGATTATAAATGAAAACCAGCATGGGTTCATGGAAGGCAAATCTTGTATCACAAACCTCCTGGAGTTTTATGACAAGGTAACAGAAGTAAGACACGAGAGAGAGGGGTGGGTAGATTGCGTTTTCCTAGACTGCAGGAAGGCCTTTGACACAGTTCCCCACAAGAGATTAGTGCAGAAGCTGGAGGATCAGGCGCATGAAAAAGGGAGGGCACTGCAATGGATAAGGGAATACTTGACAGGGAGGCAGCAACGAGTCATGGTACGTGAAGAGGTATCACAGTGGGCGCCTGTTACGAGCGGGGTCCCACAGGGGTCAGTTCTAGGACCAGTGCTATTTTTGATATATGTGAACGACATGATGGAAGGAATAGACTCTGAAGTGTCCCTGTTCGCAGATGATGTGAAGTTGATGAGAAGAATTAAATCGGACGAGGATGAGGCAGGACTGCAAAGAGACCTGGACAGGCTGGACATGTGGTCCAGTAACTGGCTTCTTGAATTCAATCCAGCCAAATGCAAAGTCATTAAGATTGGGGAGGGGTAAAGAAGACCGCAGACAGAGTATAGGCTAGGTGGACAAAGACTACAGACCTCACTCAGGGAGAAAGACCTTGGGGTGACCATAACACCGAGCACATCACCGGAGGCACACATCAACCAAATAACCGCTGCAGCATACGGGCGCCTGGCAAACCTGAGAATAGCGTTCCGATACCTTAATAAGGAATCGTTCAAGACACTGTACACTGTGTATGTCAGGCCCATACTGGAGTATGCAGCACCAGTCTGGAACCCACACCTGGTCAAGCACGTCAAGAAGTTAGAGAAAGTACAAAGGTTTGCAGCAAGGCTAGTCCCAGAGCTCAAGGGAATGTCGAACGAGGAAAGGTTAAGGGAAATCGGACTGACGACACTGGAGGACAGAAGGGTCAGGGGAGACATGATAACGACATACAAGATACTGCGGGGAATAGACAAGGTGGACAGAGATAGGATGTTCCAGAGAGGGGACACAGGGACAAGGGGTCACAACTGGAAGCTGAAGACTCAGACGAATCACAGGGACGTTAGGAAGTATTTCTTCAGTCATAGAGTTGTCAGCAAGTGGAATAGCCTAGCAAGTGAAGTAGTGGAGGGAGGAACCATACATAGTTTTAAGAAGAGGTATGACAAAGCTCAGGAAGCAGAGAGAGAGAGGACCCAGTAGCGATCAGTGAAGAGGCGGGGCCAGGAGCTGAGTCTCGACCCCTGCAACCACAATTAGGTGAGTACAATTAGGTGAGTACACACACACATACACACACACACACACACACACACACACACACACATACACACACACATACACACACACACATACACATACACATACACACACACACACACACACACACACAAAAAAAAAAAAAAAAATAAAAAAAAAAAAAAAAAAAAAAAAAAAGACTCCAACCGCGACATTCCCAACGCAACTGAGCAACCTATACTACAACCCACTCACTGTTCCCTCTGCCACCAACCCCCATATCAAAAACCTCACCCCAACAGCTGTCCCTTATGGGCATTCTGACCCCACCCCCATCATCACAAACCCCACCAACACCACAGCCCCATATAGGCCCCCACCAAGGTTCTCGCTCCCCCAACCCCAATATTCTTGCATGACCACAATGATAGAAAAGAAACTGAAAGTTTGGTACACAAACGCGGATGGAATAACGAATAAACATGAGGAGTGGAACGAAAGAATCAGTGAAAAATTCCCAAGCATCATAGCAGTCACAGAAACAAAACTCGCTGAGACAATAACAGACACAATCTTCCCAACAGGATATCAGATCCTGAGAAAAGATAGAAGGAGTAGAGGGGGAGGAGGGGTTGCACTGCTCATAAAACACCGATGGGGATTTGAGGAAATGGAAGGCATGGACATGATTGGAGAAAGAGACTACATTGTAAATAACAAAAAGGCACAATACCGTGACTGGAACGATACACAAATAACCCGCACATAAAAGACAGAAGCTTACGACGACGTTTCGGTCCGACTTGGACCATTGACAAAGTCACCTTTGTCAATGGTCCAAGTCGGACCGAAACGTCGTCGTAAGCTTCTGTCTTTTATGTGCGGGTTATTTGTGTATACCTGGAGACCTGGAGTTTACCTGGAGAGAGTTTCGGGGGTCAACGCCCCCGCGGCCCGGTCTGTGACCAGGCCTCCTGGTGGATCAGCTCCTGATCAACCAGGCTGTTGCTGCTGGCTGCACGCAAACCAACGTACGAGCCACAGCCCGGCTGATCAGGAACTGACTTTAGGTGCTTGTCCAGTGCCAGCTTGAAGACTGCCAGGGGTCTGTTGGTAATCCCCCTTATGTGTGCTGGGAGGCAGTTGAACAGTCTCGGGCCCCTGACACTTATTGTATGGTCTCTTAACGTGCTAGTGACACCCCTGCTTTTCATTGGGGGGATGGTGCATCGTCTGCCAAGTCTTTTGCTTTCGTAGTGAGTGATTTTCGTGTGCAAGTTCGGTACTAGTCCCTCTAGGATTTTCCAGGTGTATATAATCATGTATCTCTTCCTCCTGCGTTCCAGGGAATACAGGTTTAGAAACCTCAAGCGCTCCCAGTAATTGAGGTGTTTTATCTCCGTTATGCGCGCCGTGAAAGTTCTCTGTACATTTTCTAGGTCGGCAATTTCACCTGCCTTGAAAGGTGCTGTTAGAGTGCAGCAATATTCCAGCCTAGATAGAACAAGTGACCTGAAGAGTGTCATCATGGGCTTGGCCTCCCTAGTTTTGAAGGTTCTCATTATCCATCCTGTCATTTTTCTAGCAGATGCGATTGATACAATGTTATGGTCCTTGAAGGTGAGATCCTCCGACATAATCACTCCCAGGTCTTTGACGTTGGTGTTTCGCTCTATTTCGTGGCCAGAATTTGTTTTGTACTCTGATGAAGATTTAATTTCCTCATGTTTACCATATCTGAGTAATTGAAATTTCTCATCGTTGAACTTCATATTGTTTTCTGCAGCCCACTGAAAGATTTGGTTGATGTCCGCCTGGAGCCTTGCAGTGTCTGCAATGGAAGACACTGTCATGCAGATTCGGGTGTCATCTGCAAAGGAAGACACGGTGCTGTGGCTGACATCCTTGTCTATGTCGGATATGAGGATGAGGAACAAGATGGGAGCTAGTACTGTGCCTTGTGGAACAGAGCTTTTCACCGTAGCTGCCTCGGACTTTACTCTGTTGACGACTACTCTCTGTGTTCTGTTAGTGAGGAAATTATAGATCCATCGACCGACTTTTCCTGTTATTCCTTTAGCGCGCATTTTGTGCGCTATTACGCCATGGTCACACTTGTCGAAGGCTTTTGCAAAGTCTGTATATATTACATCTGCATTCTTTTTGTCTTCTAGTGCATTTAGGACCTTGTCGTAGTGATCCAGTAGCTGAGACAGACAGGAGCGACCTGTTCTAAACCCATGTTGCCCTGGGTTGTGTAACTGATGGGTTTCTAGATGGGTGGTGATCTTGCTTCTTAGGACCCTTTCAAAGATTTTTATGATATGGGATGTTAGTGCTATTGGTCTGTAGTTCTTTGCTGTTGCTTTACTGCCCCCTTTGTGGAGTGGGGCTATGTCTGTTGTTTTTAGTAACTGAGGGACGACCCCCGTGTCCATGCTCCCTCTCCATAGGATGGAAAAGGCTCGTGATAGGGGCTTCTTGCAGTTCTTGATGAACACAGAGTTCCATGAGTTTGGCCCTGGGGCAGAGTGCATGGGCATGTCATTTATCGCCTGTTCGAAGTCATTTGGCGTCAGGATAACATCGGATAGGCTTGTGTTAATCAAATTTTGTGGCTCTCTCATAAAAAATTCATTTTGATCTTCGACTCTCAGTCTGGTTAGCGGCTTGCTAAAAACTGAGTCATATTGGGACTTGAGTAGCTCACTCATTTCCTTGCTGTCATCTGTGTAGGACCCATCTTGTTTAAGTAGGGGCCCAATACTGGGCGTTGTTCTCGATTTTGATTTGGCATAGGAGAAGAAATACTTTGGGTTTCTTTCGATTTCATTTATAGCTTTTAGTTCTTCCCGCGATTCCTGACTCCTAAAGGATTCTTTTAGCTTAAGTTCGATGCTTGCTATTTCTCTGACCAGTGTCTCCCTACGCATTTCAGATATATTGACCTCTTTTAGCCGCTCTGTTATTCTTTTCCGTCGCCTGTAAAGGGAGCGCCTGTCTCTTTCTATTTTACATCTACTCCTCCTTTTTCTTAGAGGAATAAGCCTTGTGCATACATCGAGTGCCACCGAGATAATCTGTTCTAGGCATAAGTTTGGGTCTGTGTTGCTTAGTATATCTTCCCAGCTTATATCGGTTAGGACTTGGTTTACTTGGTCCCACTTTATGTTTTTGTTATTGAAGTTGAATTTGGTGAATGCTCCCTCGTGACTAGTCTCATTTTGTCGGTCTGGGGCCGACAATTCAGTCCGGAGAACATAAAGTAGTCATTGGAGTGATGTATAACCCACCACAGAACTGCAGGAGGCCAAGAGAGGAGTACGAAGAAAACAACAGGGTGATGGTGGACACACTGGCTGAGGTGGCAAGAAGAGCTCACTCGAGCAGAGCAAAGTTACTGGTGATGGGCGATTTCAACCACAGGGAGATCGACTGGGAAAACCTGGAGCCACATGGGGGTCCCGAAACATGGAAAGCCAAGATGATGGATGTGGTACTTGAAAACCTCATGCATCAACATGTCAGGGACACAACCAGAGAGAGAGGGGAGGATGAGCCAGCAAGACTGGATCTTGTGTTCACCCTGAGCAGTTCAGACATTGAAGACATCACTTACGAGAGGCCCCTTGGAGCTAGCGATCACGTGGTTCTGAGTTTTGATTATATAGTAGAGTTACAAGTGGAGAAGGTAACATGAACTGAAGGGGACAGGCCAAACTATAAAAGGGGGGACTACACAGGTATGAGAAACTTCCTGCAGGAGGTTCAGTGGGACAGAGAAATGGTAGGAAAATCAGTAAACGAGATGATGGAATATGTGGCAACAAAGTGCAAGGAGGCAGAGGAAAGTTTTGTTCCCAAGGGAAACAGAAATAATAGGAAGATCAAAACGAGTCCTTGGTTTACCCGAAGGTGTAGGGAGGCAAAAACTAAGTGCAACAGAGAATGGAAAAGGTACAGGAGGCATAGGACCCAGGAAAACAAGGAGATTAGTAGAAGAGCCAGAAACGAGTATGCACAGATAAGGAGGGAGGCCCAGCGACAGTATGAAAACGACATAGCATCGAAAGTCAAATCTGACCCGAAACTGCTGTATAGCCACATTAGGAGGAAGACAACAGTCAAGGACCAGGTGATAAGGCTGAGGAAAGAAGGTGGAGAACTCACAAGAAACGATCAAGAGGTATGTGAGGAGCTCAACACGAGATTTAAGGAAGTATTTACAGTAGAGACAGGAAGGACTCTGGGGGGACAGACCAGATGGGGACACCAGCAAGGAATACACCAACAAGTGTTGGACGACATACATACAGATGAGGAGGAGGTGAAGAAACTGCTAAGGGACATCGATACCTCAAAGGCAATGGGACCGGACAACATCTCCCCGTGGGTCCTTAGAGAGGGAGCAGATATGTTGTGCGTGCCACTTACCACAATCTTCAACACGTCCCTGGAAACTGGGCAACTACCTGAGGTATGGAAGACGGCAAATGTAGTTCCCATTTTTAAAAAAGGAGACAGAAAAGAGGCACTAAACTATAGACCTGTGTCATTGACGTGTATAGTATGCAAAATTATGGAGAAGATTATCAGGAGGAGAGTGGTGGAGCACCTGGAACTGAACAAGAGTATAAATGCCAACCAGCACGGATTCACGGAAGGCAAATCCTGTGTCACAAACCTTCTGGAGTTTTATGATAAAATAACAGAAGTAAGACAAGAGAGAGAGGGGTGGGTTGATTGCATCTTCTTGGACTGCAAGAAGGCCTTTGACACAGTTCCTCACAAGAGATTAGTGCAGAAGCTAGAGAATCAGGCGCATATAACAGGAAGGGCACTGCAATGGATCAGAGAATACCTGACAGGGAGGCAACAACGAGTCATGGTACGTAATGATGTATCACAGTGGGCACCTGTGACGAGCGGGGTCCCACAGGGGTCGGTCCTAGGACCAGTGCTATTTTTGGTATTTGTGAACGACATGATGGAAGGGTTAGACTCAGAAGTATCCATGTTTGCAGATGATGTGAAGTTAATGAGGAGAATTAAATCTGATGAGGACCAGGGAGGACTTCAAAGAGACCTGGACAGACTGGACATCTGGTCCAGCAAATGGCTTCTCGAGTTTAATCCTGCCAAATGCAAAGTCATGAAGATAGGGGAAGGGCACAGAAGACCACAGACAGAGTATAGGCTAGGAGGCCAAAGACTGCAAACCTCACTCAAGGAGAAAGATCTTGGGGTGAGTATAACACCGAGCATGTCTCCGGAAGCACACGTCAATCAGATAACTGCTGCAGCATATGGACGCCTGGCAAACCTGAGAACAGCATTCCGATACCTTAGTAAGGAATCGTTCAAGACACTGTACACCGTGTATGTCAGGCCCATACTGGAGTATGCAGCACCTGTTTGGAACCCGCACTTGATAAAGCACGTCAAGAAATTAGAGAAAGTACAAAGGTTTGCGACAAGGTTAGTTCCAGAGCTAAGGGGAATGTCCTATGAAGAAAGATTAAGGGAAATCGGCCTGACGACACTGGAGGACAGGAGGGTCAGGGGAGACATGATAACGACATATAAAATACTGCGTGGAATAGACAAGGTGGACAAAGACAGGATGTTCCAGGGAGGGGACACAGAAACAAGAGGCCACAATTGGAAGTTGAAGACACAAATGAGTCAGAGAGATATTAGGAAGTATTTCTTCAGTCATAGAGTTGTAAGGCAGTGGAATAGCCTAGAAAATGACGTAGTGGAGGCAGGAACCATACACAGTTTTAAGACGAGGTTTGATAAAGCTCATGGAGCGGGGAGAGAGAGGGCACAGTAGCAACCGGTGAAGAGGCGGTGCCAGGAGCTAAGACTCGACCCCTGCAACCACAAATAGGTGAGTACACACTCACACACACACACACACACACACACACACACACACACACACACACACACACACACACACACACACAGGGAGGCAACAACGAGTCATGGTACGTGAAGAGGTATCACATTGGGCGCCTGTGACGAGCGGGGTCCCACAGGGGTCGGTCCTAGGACCAGTGCTATTTTTGGTATATGTGAACGACATGATGGAAGGGTTAGACTCAGAAGTGTCCCTGTTTGCAGATGATGTGAAGTTAATGAGGAGAATTAAATCTGATGAGGACCAGGCAGGACTTCAAAGAGACCTGGACAGACTGGACATCTGGTCCAGCAAATGGCTTCTCGAGTTTAATCCTGCCAAATGCAAAGTCATGAAGATAGGGGAAGGGCACAGAAGACCACAGACAGAGTATAGGCTAGGAGGCCAAAGACTGCAAACCTCACTCAAGGAGAAAGATCTTGGGGTGAGTACAACACCGAGCATGTCTCCGGAAGCACACGTCAATCAGATAACTGCTGCAGCATATGGGCGCCTGGCAAACCTGAGAACAGCATTCCGATACCTTAGTAAGGAATCGTTCAAGACACTGTACACCGTGTATGTCAGGCCCATACTGGAGTATGCAGCACCTGTTTGGAACCCGCACTTGATAAAGCACGTCAAGAAACTAGAGAAAGTACAAAGGTTTGCGACAAGGTTAGTTCCAGAGCTAAGGGGAATGTCCTATGAAGAAAGATTAAGGGAAATCGGCCTGACGACACTGGAGGACAGGAGGGTCAGGGGAGACATGATAACGACATATAAAATACTGCGTGGAATAGACAAGGTGGACAAAGACAGGATGTTCCAGGGAGGGGACACAGAAACAAGAGGCCACAATTGGAAGTTGAAGACACAAATGAGTCAGAGAGATATTAGGAAGTATTTCTTCAGTCATAGAGTTGTAAGGCAGTGGAATAGCCTAGAAAATGACGTAGTGGAGGCAGGAACCATACACAGTTTTAAGACGAGGTTTGATAAAGCTCATGGAGCGGGGAGAGAGAGGGCACAGTAGCAACCGGTGAAGAGGCGGTGCCAGGAGCTAAGACTCGACCCCTGCAACCACAAATAAGTGAGTACACACTCACACACACACACACACACACACACACACACACACACACACACACACACACACACACACACACACACACACAGGGAGGCAACAACGAGTCATGGTACGTGAAGAGGTATCACATTGGGCGCCTGTGACGAGCGGGGTCCCACAGGGGTCAGTTCTAGGACCAGTGCTATTTTTGATATATGCGAACGACATGATGGAAGGAATAGACTCTGAAGTGTCCCTATTCGCAGATGATGTGAAGCTGATGAGAAGAATTAAATCGGATGAGGATGAGGCAGGGCTGCAAAGAGACCTGGAACACAACTGGAAGCTGAAGACTCAGACGAGTCACAGGGACGTTAGGAAGTATTTCTTCAGTCATAGAGTTGTCATCAAGTGGAATAGACTAGCAAGTGAAGTAGTGGAGGGAGGAACCATACATAGTTTTAAGAAGAGGTATGACAAAGCTCAGGAAGCAGAGAGAGAGAGGACCCAGTAGCGATCAGTGAAGAGGCGGGGCCAGGAGCTGAGTCTCGACCCCTGCAACCACAATTAGGTGAGTACACATACACACATACACACACACACACACACACACACATACACACACACATACACACACTCACATACACATACACATACACACACACACACACACACACACACACACACACCCTGAGCAGTTCAGACATTGAGGACATCACTTACGAGAGGCCCCTTGGAGCTAGCGATCATGTGGTTCTGAGTTTTGACTATATAGTAGAGTTACAAGTGGAGAAGGTAACAGGAACTGAAGGGGACAGGCCAAACTATAAAAGGGGGGACTACACAGGTATGAGAAACTTCCTGCAGGAGGTTCAGTGGGACAGAGAAATGGTAGGAAAATCAGTAAACGAGATGATGGAATATGTGGCAACAAAGTGCAAGGAGGCAGAGGAAAGTTTTGTTCCCAAGGGAAACAGAAATAATAGGAAGACCAAAACGAGTCCTTGGTTTACCCGAAGGTGTAGGGAGGCAAAAACTAAGTGCAACAGAGAATGGAAAAGGTACAGGAGGCATAGGACCCAGGAAAACAAGGAGATTAGTAGAAGAGCCAGAAACGAGTATGCACAGATAAGGAGGGAGGCCCAGCGACAGTATGAAAACGACATAGCATCGAAAGTCAAATCTGACCCGAAACTGCTGTATAGCCACATTAGGAGGAAGACAACAGTCAAGGACCAAGTGATAAGGCTGAGGAAAGAAGGTGGAGAACTCACAAGAAACGATCAAGAGGTATGTGAGGAGCTCAACACGAGATTTAAGGAAGTATTTACAGTAGAGACAGGAAGGACTCTGGGGGGACAGACCAGATGGGGACACCAACAAGGAATACACCAACAAGTGTTGGACGACATACATACAGATGAGGAGGAGGTGAAGAAACTGCTAAGGGACATCGATACCTCAAAGGCAATGGGACCGGACCACATCTCTCCGTGGGTCCTTAGAGAGGGAGCAGATATGTTGTGCGTACCACTTACCACAATCTTCAACACATCCCTGGAAACTGGGCAACTACCTGAGGTATGGAAGACGGCAAATGTAGTTCCCATTTTCAAAAAAGGAGACAGAAAAGAGGCACTAAACTATAGACCTGTGTCATTGACGTGTATAGTATGCAAAATTATGGAGAAGATTATCAGGAGGAGAGTGGTGGAGCACCTGGAACGGAACAGAAGTATAAATGCCAACCAGCACGGATTCACGGAAGGCAAATCCTGTGTCACAAACCTTCTGGAGTTTTATGATAAAATAACAGAAGTAAGACAAGAGAGAGAGGGGTGGGTTGATTGCATCTTCTTGGACTGCAAGAAGGCCTTTGACACAGTTCCTCACAAGAGATTAGTGCAGAAGCTAGAGCATCAGGCGCATATAACAGGAAGGGCACTGCAATGGAACAGAGAATACCTGACAGGGAGGCAACAACGAGTCATGGTACGTAATGATGTATCACAGTGGGCACCTGTGACGAGCGGGGTCCCACAGGGGTCGGTCCTAGGACCAGTGCTATTTTTGGTATATGTGAACGACATGACGGAAGGGTTAGACTCAGAAGTGTCCCTGTTTGCAGATGATGTGAAGTTAATGAGGAGAATTAAATCTGATGAGGACCAGGCAGGACTTCAAAGAGACCTGGACAGACTGGACACCTGGTCCAGCAAATGGCTTCTCGAATTTATTCCTGCCAAATGCGAAGTCATGAAGATAGGGGAAGGGCACAGAAGACCACAGACAGAGTATAGGCTAGGTGGCCAAAGACTGCAAACCTCACTCAAGGAAAAAGATCTTGGGGTGAGTATAACACCGAGCATGTCTCCGGAAGCACACATCAATCAGATAACTGCTGCAGCATATGGGCGCCTGGCAAACCTGAGAACAGCATTCCGACACCTTAGTAAGGAATCATTCAAGACACTGTACACCGTGTATGTCAGGCCCATACTGGAGTATGCAGCACCTGTTTGGAACCCGCACTTGATAAAGCACGTCAAGAAACTAGAGAAAGTACAAAGGTTTGCAACAAGGTTAGTTCCAGAGCTAAGGGGAATGTCCTATGAAGAAAGATTAAGGGAAATCGGCCTGACGACACTGGAGGACAGGAGGGTCAGGGGAGACATGATAACGACATATAAAATACTGCGTGGAATAGACAAGGTGGACAAGGACAGGATGTTCCAGGGAGGGGACACAGAAACAAGAGGCCACAATTGGAAGTTGAAGACACAAATGAGTCAGAGAGATAGTAGGAAGTATTTCTTCAGTCATAGAGTTGTAAGGCAGTGGAATAGCCTAGAAAATGACGTAGTGGAGGCAGGAACCATACACAGTTTTAAGACGAGGTTTGATAAAGCTCATGGAGCGGGGAGAGAGAGGGCCTAGTAGCAACCGGTGAAGAGGCGGGGCCAGGAGCTAGGACTCGACCCCTGTAACCACAAATAGGTGAGTACAAATAGGTGAGTACACACACACACACACACACACACACACACAGGGAGGCAACAACGAGTCATGGTACGTGAAGAGGTATCACATTGGGCGCCTGTGACGAGCGGGGTCCCACAGGGGTCAGTTCTAGGACCTGTGCTATTTTTGATATATGCGAACGACATGATGGAAGGAATAGACTCTGAAGTGTCCCTATTCGCAGATGATGTGAAGCTGATGAGAAGAATTAAATCGGATGAGGATGAGGCAGGGCTGCAAAGAGACCTGGACAGGCTGGACATGTGGTCCAGAAACTGGCTTCTCGAATTCAACTCTGCCAAATGCAAAGTCATGAAGATTGGGGAGGGGCAAAGAAGATCGCAGACAGAGTATAGGCTAGGTGGACAAAGACTACAGACCTCACTCAGGGAGAAAGACCTTGGGGTGACCATAACACCGAGCATATCACCGGAGGCACACATCAACCAAATAACTGCTGCAGCATACGGGCGCCTGACAAACCTGAGAATAGCGTTCCGATACCTTAATAAGGAATCGTTCAAGACACTGTACACTTTGTATGTCAGGCCCATACTGGAGTATGCAGCACCAGTCTGGAACCCACACCTGGTCAAGCACGTCAAGAAGTTAGAGAAAGTACAAAGGTTTGCAACGAGGCTAGTCCCAGAGCTCAGGGGAATGTCGTACGAGGAAAGGTTGAGGGAAATCGGACTGACGACACTGGAGGTCAGAAGGGTGAGGGGAGACATGATAACGACATACAAGATACTGCGGGGAATAGACAAGGTGGACAGAGATAGAATGTTCCAGAGAGGGGACACAGGGACAAGGGGTCACAACTGGAAGCTGAAGACTCAGACGAGTCACAGGGACGTTAGGAAGTATTTCTTCAGTCAGAGTTGTCAGCAAGTGGAATAGCCTAGCAAGTGAAGTAGTGGAGGGAGGAACCATACATAGTTTTAAGAAGAGGTATGACAAAGCTCAGGAAGCAGAGAGGGAGAGGACCCAGTAGCGATCAGTGAAGAGGCGGGGCCAGGAGCTGAGTCTCGACCCCTGCAACCACAATTAGGTGAGTACAATTAGGTGAGTACACACACACACACACACACACACACACATACACACACACATACACACACACACACACACACACACACACACACACACACACACACACACACACACACACACACACACACACACACACACACACACACACACACACACACACACATACGATACGCAAATTACGGAATATAATACACCAGAAGCATGTCTGTGCTCCAATAGCAACAAACAAACAAATAGCAAACAATTACAAACAAAAAACATTTACAATTATCCATCCCTGGAGAGGCTTATCCGCCTCTACACAGTGGGTGATCCACAGCCACTGGCTGGCGAAACGTTTTCAGAATATAGATACCCAAAGACTACGCAACTCTCTCCTTTATCACTGCTTGGAGTGGAACAATGTGACAAGCATTTGTCAAGTTAGCGGCCTGGTCACAGACCGGGCCGCTGGGGCGCTGACCCCTGGAACTCCCCTAAGGTATACTCCACTTATACCTTCCCGTGCACAGTCTTCTCTCTCTCTCTCTCTCTCTCTCTCCTGCATTGATAATGTCACAGTATGGATCCACGAGATGTTCCTCACGCATTTTTCTCATATACCTGCACACTATACACTAGTGTGTACAGTGTATCTTGAGTCTCCGTATTTCAAAGTCAATAATGTGTGTTTTACGATAATTACACATGCTGGTGTTGTGACTAACACTTGTCACTTGCCACTGCGGAACACCCCTGGCCATTTGATGAAGTGGAATGACTTATATATGTTCTGGGGACCAGACACAGGATGCTACTTAAATTTCGACTGTGGGCCGAGTAACACAAAACCAGACATGCTTCATTATCTTCGACGTAATATAAAGCTCCATCTCTTAAAATCATTGTAGTACTGCTACTGGCGCTCCTACTACGACTGCAACTACTACTACTACTACTACTACTACTACTGCTGCTGCTACTACTACTACTACCATCAGTATCGGTATTATTGCCACCCTCTTCAAGAATCTGTGCCTTCCGGAAGTCTCACCAAACTCCCTTCACACACTCTCAGTAGCCAGGTATCGCTCCTGGTGACACAACAGTAGCTACAATAAATATCACATAGAAAATATGTTTATCACATCTCCTCCTCTGTAAAAACCTCATTTAGATTACATTCTACAACTCTGATCTCCACATTAAAGAATATAAATGCGTTGAGAACATATAGAGAAGAATGACTATAGAAAGACGGAGAATTACGAGGGATACGATTTAAAGGTACAAATGAGAAACGGGAATAAATAGAGGTGCTATAAATAGAGAGACCAAAATACCCGGAACAAGAGAGAACACGGAGCAATAGATGGAAGTTAAATTTAGATTTAAAAAAGGATATGGGAGAGTACTGGTTTGGCACGAGAGGCTGAGTGCCACAAAGTGCCAGGTAGCGTCTCTGAAGCACAGTGTACGTTTAAAAATAGCTTAGATGTGTACATGAGTGGTAAAGGTGTGAGTAAGACGTGTCTGGCATGGACCAGTAGGACCTGGTTAGCATGGGTCAGTAGGACCTGGCTAGCATGGACCAGTAGGACTTGTGATGTGCGCTGGGGTTATCGCAGTGATATCAGAAGATGGTCTTGACGTCACGAGGGTCGAGTTACTGATGTGACGGTGGCAGTGTGCCAGCCCAGTGACACCACCACCACCTCTACTATCACCACTACTACCACTATTACTACCACCACTACTACCGCCACAACTACCACTAATACCATCACTACTGCCACTACCATCACCACCACAACCACCACCACTACCACCACCACCACTACCACCACCACTACTACTACCATCACCACCACCACCACCACTACCACTACTACCACCACCACCATCACCACCACCACTACCGCCACCATTACCACTACCACTATCACTACCACTACCACCACCATTACCACTACCACCACCATCACCAGCCAACCACCAGCACCACCAGCCAACCACCATCAGCACTACAGCCAACCACTACTACAACCATCACCAACCACCACTACCACCACCAACAACAACCACTACAGCTACCAACTAACCACCCCAACAAAATGCCACCAATGTGAAGTAAGCACCAGTACCACCAACGAACCACCATCATTACTAACAACCACCAGCACTACCAACCACCACCACCAGCCACCAGCACTACCAACCAAGCATTTACATAACACACACCTGGACTCAGGCAGACCTCTCCTCAGACCTAAAATAACTTGGCTTCTGTGTACGAGAAATGAGACGATGATATGAACCCTAGACCAGTGTGTGTGTGTGTGTGTGTGTGTGTGTGTGTGTGTGTGTGTGTGTGTGTGTGTGTGTGTGTGTGTGTGTGTGTGTGTGTGTGTGTGTGTGTGTGTGTGTGTGTGTGTGTGTGTGTGTGTGTGCGTGTGTGTGTGTGTGTATGCGTGTGTGTGTGTGTGTGTGTGTGTGTGTGTGTGTGTGTGTGTGTGTGTGTGTGTGTGTGTGTGTGTGTGTGTGTGTGTGTGTGTATGTGTGTGTGTGTGTGTGTGGAGCACTCACCTATATGTGGTTGTAGGGGGTCGAGTCACAGCTCCTGTGTGAGTATGGAAAATGATGTGTTTTAAAAGGGGGAGGTGAGAGACAGATCATGTCTCCTCCCCGTCCTTCATTTTGACCGTCATTTTCACCGTCATCTTCACCGTTGCCTGAGGGATGCCTGCATGAATCACTGAGGTGGCTCGTGTCCAGGACCTGTAAGATGGGAATCCGCACAAACACCGCCTCTCTTACAGCAAGGTTGGGCGTGGTCTGGCGGTGCACACACTGTGGCGGTGTTCAAGTGTGGGAGTAAATGTTGTGGGTGTGGGTAAAGTGGGTGGAACAGTGATGGAGGAGTGTTAGTGTGCGGGTGTAGTGCGATGGGGGAGGGAAGATAACATGTGGGGGGTGTAAGACAGTAGGGTGTGTGTGTGGGAATGGTGTAGTGCCACCCATAGGTCACCCACACATACGTTTTGGTCACCCACACTCGGGAAAAAAGTGAGAAACTGAACTTAACACAACAGTCACGGTATTGTGCGTTTTTTTTCCTTTATTAAACTTAACGAAAGGACGTCAGATTACAAGGTACCTAAGCCAGGCTCCAGGGAGACTAATTATCCGCTTGAGAAACATAAACAAACAGGGCTTTATCTGCCTTCAGAACAGAATATCGTGTACAAGAAACACTAAAAATAACGACAAACCATAACGACAACAGATAATTCGGAGAAAATCAAGGAGGAGGGGAATGAATAACGTTGAATAAGGTAAAAAAAAATGATGAAAAGCAGAAGCAGCTAAAAGTATATTCAAATTATAGTGTTATTGTATCGAGACACCAAATAGTCAGACTGAAAAAAAATAATAGGAAACTGAACGCTAGTGAATCACACACAGAAAATGAAAACTTAAGCAACAGAAACGAAAACAATGTGTTAACAGATTAAGTAGTTGTATCTCTGTTAGTCTAGCTTAGAAAGACACACAAAATAACTAGGAAGACAGACTGGTATCATTGCTCATCCTTATCCTGGGAGAAAGCTAATGTTATCACACATGACTGAGCTGAAATATCCAAGGGGGAGCATCTTTCACCTCGTATGACAACTCACCTTCAGAGTGTTAGGTAAATAGACACATACAATCAATGTGTCATTTTATTGTGGCAACGTTTCGCTCTACAGGAGTTTTGTCAAGCTTTATACAATCATAGTTACACTGAGGGATGTCCTTCCTAATTCCTGGACCAATAGTCCGAGTGTACATCACGCATTTATATCAAGCAGACGACAACTTTCATCTCATCTCTGGTTTTATGAAAGAGAACAAGAGTGTGCAGGAATACATTACCATCTCACTGCAAACACGTCTGCAAGTTTTGCCACAGTTTTGCACTTGATATTGCTAATAGAACTTTTATCCTGCATGAACTAGCCGAAATAAATCTTGGAGGTAACTTATACACTTGGACAATAGGTGAACTTAGAGACCGGGTGTCTTAAGGAAACACGTCCTAATGTTACCACTGGTACCCATGATCGCACAACGGACCTCAGTGTGTGAGTCGAGTGCGCTACCAACCCAGTTATGGGCACCTAATTGATTATGCTACGCCTGGGTTAATGTTACCTAAAGAACAATCTCTGCTACCCTTGGAGCTGATGCAAAGTTTATCGTAGTTTATCATATTAATCATAGTTTATTTATCAGTTTATTATCATACATAGTGTAAGTTAATTAGGATAACAAAAAAAAAATCAAAGTGACTTATTTCCACTGGGGTTCTTTTAATATTTTATTAAAGCTTTAAAAGTTTTAGTGAGATACTTCATGACTGTCCATGGGTTACCAAGGTTCTGAACATTAGTCAGGAGCCTGGTGTTCCTAGTGTCTGTCAGAGGATTACTGAGACCAACACTGTTCTTGTTATTAGATTGTCAAGAAATTAACCAGATTCTCTCTCTCTCTCTCTCTCCCTCCCCCTCTTTGTGTCTGTCTGTGTGTCTGTCTGTCTCTCTCTTCATCAAATTATGGTGCAATTCTAACTATACGAGAACACACACACAGGAGCCAGGAGCTGAGTCTCGACCCCTTCAACCCCAATTAGGTGAATACACACACACACACACACACACTCTCTCTCTCTCTATCTCTCTCTCTCTTTCTCTCTCTCTCTCTCTCTCTCTCTCTCTCTCTCTCTCTCTCTCTCTCTCTCTCTCTCTCTCTCTCTCTCTCTCTCTCTCTCTCTCTCTCTCTCTCTCTCTCTCGTGAGGCCATCCTCCGTATTTAGACTGCACTGCTACCACGGTATTTTCTCCATCACTGAGTCATCCTTGTCCACCTGTCGCCTCTCAGGTAGGCCTAGTGGGAGGAGAGAGGAGGAAGGGGGAAGAAAGGAGGAAGGGGAGGGGGACGATTAACGGGAGAGGAGGAGAATGGGGAGGGGGAGGATGAAGGGAAAAGGGGGAGGTAGAGGAAAAGAGAGTAATGGGAAGTAAAGTTAGGTGACCGTCTAAGTCTCTAACTTCACTTAATTTTAATTCCCTTTCCTTTTATTTCCCCTTGTTCTTATTTTCTCATTTTCCTTAGTTATTTTTCTTGTTGTTGTCCTTTTTTCTCTTTGTTTTTCCCCTCCATCCTTCCGTTTTCCTTGTTTCTGTTTGTGCCTTTTGACTCTTTATTTTCCTTCCTCGAGTCCCTTATTTCCTCTCTTCTTATTTTCCTTTCTTGAGTCACTTATTTATCCTTGTTCCTCTTAATTTTCTTTCTTGATTCCATTTTTTCCCCTACCCATTATTTTTCTTCTTATTTCTCATTATTATTTTCCCTGCCCCTTATTTCCCCTGTCCCTTATTTCCCCCTGCCCCTTATTTTTCCTGCCCCTTATTTCCCCTGTCCCTTATTTCCCCCTGCCCCTTATTTTTCCTGCCCCTTATTTCCCCTGTCCCTTATTTCCCCCTGCCCCTTATTTTTCCTGCCCCTTATTTCCCCTGTCCCTTATTTCCCCCTGCCCCTTATTTTTCCTGCCCCTGGTAGTGGCGCCCCTGGCAGCGTCATGACCAGCAGGTCGACGAAATGTATACACAGTCTCGCCTCTTTGACGCCTCCTAAGAAGAAAAGATTTCTCAACTTATCCCATTTTCTCTCTCTCTCTCTCTCTCTCTCTCTCTCTCTCTCTCTCTCTCTCTCTCTCTCTCTCTCTCTCTCTCTCTCTCTCTCTCTCTCTCTCTCTCTCCCTCTTTCTTTCTGTCACACAAAGGTTTTTACAAGGTTAGGTTAAGAGCTTCTGCCTTTATTTACAAGCTAAGAGTTGTTATCTAACTCAGGTCATTTGAAAGCCTTACCCAGGTCCACCTTTGTTATTTATTTATTGTTATGAAACATACAGATAGGTTAGAGGGTGAAACTGGAGCCATCTGTGGGCCAGAGATGCACTGCCTTTATTCCATTAATGCTGCCATGCTGATCTCTGATCAGAAAGCCATGTGTGTAGGGAGCTTAGAACGTTCTGTGAAGAAAGCTTGAAAAGACTTGTACAAGCAGCTTAAAATGTCCTGTGTTGGAAGTTTGAAGCTTAAAAGGCAGCTTGAAATGCCTTGTAAAGGCAGGTCGAAATGTCACCACTAGATAATACAACAAGTCGACTCTCAGAATTAGTTGTGATAAATGGTTTTGAAAACCGACAAGTTGAAGATTGAGACACTTATGCAACATATGGGAATCTTTATTAAGGAAACGTTCCGCCACACAGTGGCTTCATCACTCCAATACAAAGTAGAAATGAGTTAGGAGAGGATGAGTTCCAGGTGATCAGTCCCTCAGCCTGGAATCGATGTGTTCAGTCCATCACTCTTGGTGAAAGTGAATAATTGTCTCAATCTTCATCTCAGAATCAGGTTGGGATTCCGTCACCTGTGGCAGGTAAATGCAATTATCACAGGTGAACCCAGTAACCCTGCCTCTTATACCTCAGGTAAGTTCTGACAAGGCAAGGAGGAGCCCTACGGCCATCACAAAGTGTGGGAAGACCTCGGTCAGATGCCCAGAAGCTCCAACTGCGGGTCATCATCTAAGACCCGCGTCAGGAAACACTTGTACTGTTTCCTGACGAATCTTACCCAGCCTAAACCTGCCAGTAGTAAGTCTAGGCCTAGTGCAGAGGTCGGACGATTTTTTTTTTGCAAAGGGGGTACTACCCCAAAACAAATTTGTGTAGAGGGAAATTCCCCACTAGACTTGAAATTCCACAGAATACGGAAAACACAAGGGGCATTCAAATTCAAATTAGTTTATTAAATCCAGCTGTATGGAGAATACAGCCATACAAGGGTGTATTATACACCATAAACCAACTTAAAAAATAAAACAAAATTAATAAAATGATAAAATGAATAACAAATACATTTTGGTGCAGTTTTATTTATATGATCATCGAGCCTTTATTACTCTCCCCCCCCTCTCGGGATTTTCATTTCTACCCCATTTTGGGGTAATTTACCCCCCCCCCCGGGTCCCCGACCTAAGCCTTAGTGGAATGATGGTCCTCGCTTCCGTGGGGGCGTTGACCCCCAAAACTGTCTCCAGGTATATTCCAGGTAAACTCAAGGAATAGTCCAGTTATACTCAAGGTACACTCCAGGTATACTCTAGAAATACTCCAGGTATACTCCAGGTATACTCCAGGTATACTCTAGAAATACTCCAGGTATACTCAAGGTATACCCAAGGTATACTCCAGGTATACTCAGGGTATAGTCCAGGTATACTCCAGGTATACTCTAGAAATACTCCAGATATACTCAAGGTATACCCAAGGTATACTCCAGGTATACTCAGGGTATAGTCCAGGTATACTCCAGGTATACTCTAGAAATACTCCAGATATACTCAAGGTATACCCAAGGTATACTTAGGGTATAGTCCAGGTATACTCCAGGTATACCCTGTAAGTATCTCGTCTACTATGCGGTGACTAAAGGATATCCTGACTGACCATCTTCAGGTTCCCAGTCATATTATCTGTACATGACACATTCGTACACACCTGGTACAACCTATGTTGTACCAGGTGTGTACGAATGTGTCATGTACAGATAATATGTAACTATGAACATCTGTGTTTGAAGAAAAAGGCACAATACCGTGACTGGAACAATACCGTGACTGGAACAATACCGTGACTGGAACAATACCGTGACTGGAACAATACCGTGACTGGAACAATACCATGACTGGAACAATACCGTGACTGGAACAATACCGTGACTGGAACAATACCATGACTGGAACAATACCGTGACTGGAACAATACCGTGACTGGAACAATACCGTGACTGGAACAATACCGTGACTGGAACAATACCATGACTGGAACAATACCGTGACTGGAACAATACCGTGACTGGAACAATACCGTGACTGGAACAATACGGTGACTGGAACAATACCGTGACTGGAACAATACCGTGACTGGAACAATACCGTGACTGGAACAATACCGTGACTGGAACAATACCGTGACTGGAACAATACCGTGACTGGAACAATACCATTACTGGAACAATACCGTGACTGGAACAATACCGTGACTGGAACAATACCGTGACTGGAACAATACCGTGACTGGAACAATACCGTGACTGGAACAATACCGTGACTGGAACAATACCGTGACTGGAACAATACCGTGACTGGAACAATACCGTGACTGGAACAATACCGTGACTGGAACAATACCGTGACTGGAACAATACCGTGACTGGAACAATACCGTGACTGGAACAATACCGTGACTGGAACAATACCGTGACTGGAACAATACCGTGTCTGGCACAATACTGTGACTGGCACAATACCGTAACTGTCACAATACCATGACTGGCACAATACCATGGCTGGCACAATACCATAACTGGCACAATACCATGACTGGCACAATACCGTCACTGGCACAATACTGTGACTGGCACAATACCATGACTGGCACAATATCGTGACTGGCACAATACTGTGACTGGCACAATACCATGACGTGCACAATACCATGACTGGCACAATACTGTGACTGGCACAATACCATGACTGGCACAATACCGTGACTGGCACAATACTGTGACTGGCACAATACCATGACTGGCACAATACCATGACTGGCACAATACCATGACTGGCACAATACCATGACTGGCACAATACTGTGACTGGCACAATACTGTGACTGGCACAATACCATGACTGACACAATACCATGACTGACACAATACCGTGACTGGCACAATACCGTGACTGGCACAATACCATGACTGGCACAATACCATGACTGGCACAATATCATGACTGGCACAATACTGTGACTGGCACAATAATGACTGGCACAATACTGTGACTGGCACAATACTGTGACTGGCACAATACCGTGACTGGCACAATACCATGACTGGCACAATACCATGACTGGCACAATATCATGACTGGCATAATACCATGACTGGCACAATACCGTGACTGGCACAATACTGTGACTGGCACAATACCATGACTGGCACAATACCGTGGCTGGCACAATACTGTGACTGGCACAATACCATGACTGGCACAATACCATGACTGGCACAATACCATGACTGGCACAATACCATGACTGGCACAATACTGTGACTGGCGCAATACTGTGACTGGCACAATACTATGACTGACACAATATCATGACTGACACAATATCATGATAGGCACAATACCGTGACTGACACAATACCGTGACTAGCACAATACCGTGACTAGCACAATACCATGACTGGCACAATACCATGACTGGCACAATATCATGACTGGCACAATACTGTGACTGGCACAATAATGACTGGCACAATAATGACTGGCACAATACTGTGACTGGCACAATACTGTGACTGGCACAATACCGTGACTGGCACAATACCATGACTGGCACAATACCATGATTGGCACAATGCCATGTCTGGCACAATACCATGACTGGCACAATACCGTGACTGGCACAATACCTGGAGTTTACCTGGAGAGAGTTCCGGGGGTCAACACCCCCGCGGCCCGGTCTGTGACCAGGCCTCCTGGTGGATCAGAGCCTGATCAACCAGGCTGTTGCTGCTGGCTGCACGCAAACCAACGTACGAGCCACAGCCCGGCTGGTCAGGAACCGACTTTAGGTGCTTGTCCAGTGCCGGCTTGAAGACTGCCAGGGGTCAGTTGGTAATCCCCCTTATGTATGCTGGGAGGCAGTTGAACAGTCTCGAGCCCCTGACACTTATTGTATGGTCTCTTAACGTGCTAGTGACACCCCTGCTTTTCATTGGGGGGATGTTGCATCGTCTGCCAAGTCTTTTGCTTTCGTAGTGAGTGATTTTCATGTGCAAGTTCGGTACTAGTCCCTCTAGGATTTTCCAGGTGTATATAATCACGTATCTCTCCCGTCTGCGTTCCAGGGAATACAGTTTTAGGAACCTCAAGCGCTCCCAGTAATTGAGGTGTTTTATCTCCGTTATGCGCGCCGTGAAGGTTCTCTGTACATTTTCTAGGTCAGCAATTTCACCTGCCTTGAAAGGTGCTGTTAGTGTGCAGCAATATTCCAGCCTAGATAGAACAAGTGACCTGAAGAGTGTCATCATGGGCTTTGCCTCCCTAGTTTTGAAGGTTCTCATTATCCATCCTGTCATTTTTCTAGCAGATGCGATTGATACAATGTTATGGTCCTTGAAGGTGAGATCCTCCGACATGATCACTCCCAGGTCTTTGACGTTGGTGTTTCGATCTATTTTGTGGCCAGAATTTGTTTTGTACTCTGATGAAGATTTAATTTCCTCGTGTTTACCATATCTGAGTAATTGAAATTTCTCATCGTTGGACTTCATATTGTCTTCTGCAGCCCACTGAAAGATTCGGTTGATGTCCGCCTGGAGCCTTGCAGTGTCTGCAATGGAAGACACTGTCATGCAGATTCGGGTGTCATCTGCAAAGGAAGACACGGTGCTGTGGCTGACATCCTTGTCTATGTCGGATATGAGGATGAGGAACAAGATGGGAGCGAGTACTGTGCCTTGTGGAACAGAGCTTTTCACCGTAGCTGCCTCGGACTTTACTCTGTTGACGACTACTCTCTGTGTTCTGTTAGTGAGGAAATTATAGATCCATCGACCGACTTTTCCTGTTATTCCTTTGGCACGCATTTTGTGCGCTATTACGCCATGGTCACACTTGTCGAAGGCTTTTGCAAAGTCTGTATATATTACATCTGCATTCTTTTTATCTTCTAGTGCATTTAGGACCTTGTCGTAGTTGAGACAGACAGGAGCGACCTGTTCTAAACCCATGTTGCCCTGGGTTGTGTAACTGATGGGTTTCTAGATGGGTGGTGATCTTGCTTCTTAGGACCCTTTCAAAGATTTTTATGATATGGGATATTAGTGCTATCGGTCTGTAGTTCTTTGCTGTTGCTTTACTGCCCCCTTTGTGGAGTGGGGCTATGTCTGTTGTTTTTAGTAACTGTGGGACGACCCCCGTGTCCATGCTCCCTCTCCATTCAAATTCAAATTCAAATTCAAATTCAAAATTTATTCTCTATAAGGATTACAATGCTGAGTTTACAGAATTTGGTTATTGTGTGGTTTACATGTAGTAAAATAATAATTACAGAGTGTACCACTAGAACACCTAGCATGGCTAGGCATTTCGGGCAGACTTAAATTAAATCTTAAGTTTAAAATATTACAAAATTATGAGGTTAGTTGGTATTATGGCTAAGTGACTAAATACTAGTTTGTGAGTTTAACAATGTGAATGCTTTTGTTTTGGCACAGTACATAGTTTCAGTATTGGAGTATCACAGGCCAACTTATGACTAGTTAAGATTCATTATTTTGAGATTGAGATTGATATTTCTGTTTATGGTCAAATGGGTGAGTGAGTGGATGGAAAAGGCTCGTGATAGGGGCTTCTTGCAGGTCTTGATGAACACGGAGTTCCATGAGTCTGGCCCTGGGGCAGAGTGCATGGGCATGTCATTTATCGCCTGTTCAAAGTCATTTGGCGTCAGGATAACATCGGATAGGCTTGTGTTAACCAAATTTTGTGGCTCTCATAAAAAATTAATTTTGATCTTCGACTCTCAGTCTGGTTAGCGGCTTGCTAAAAACTGAGTCATATTGGGACTTAAGTAGCTCACTCATTTCCTTGCTGTCATCTGTGTAGGACCCATCTTGTTTAAGTAGGGGCCCAATACTGGACGTTGTTCTCGACTTTGATTTGGCATAGGAGATGAAATACTTTGGGTTTCTTTCGATTTCATTTATGGCTTTTAGTTCTTCCCGCGATTCCTGACTCCTATAAGATTCCTTTAGCTTAAGTTCGATGCTTGCTATTTCTCTGACCAGTGTCTCCCTACGCATTTCAGATATATTGACCTCTTTTAGCCGCTCTGTTATTCTTTTCCGTCGCCTGTAAAGGGAGCGCCTGTCTCTTTCTATTTTACATCTACTCCTCCTTTTTCTTAGAGGAATAAGCCTTGTGCATACATCGAGTGCCACCAAGTTAATCTGTTCTAGGCATAAGTTGGGGTCTGTGTTGCTTAGTATATCTTCCCAGCTTATATCGGTTAGGACTTGGTTTACTTGGTCCCACTTTATGTTTTTGTTATTGAAGTTGAATTTGGTGAATGCTCCCTCGTGACTAGTCTCATTATGTCGGTCTGGGGCTTCACGCATACATGTCTGAACCTCAATTATGTTGTGATCTGAGTATATTGTTTTTGATATGGTGACATTTCTTATCAGATCATCATTGTTAGTGAAGATGAGGTCTAGTGTATTCTCCAGTCTAGTAGGCTCTATTATTTGCTGGTTTAAATTGAATTTTGTGCAGAGATTTAAAAGCTCGTGTGAGAGTGAGTTTTCATCAGAGCTGCCTCCTGGTGTTATTACTGCAACAATATTATTTCCTATATTCCTCCATTTTAGGTGCCTTAAGTTGAAATCCCCCAGGAGCAAGATGTTGGGTGCAGGAGCTGGAAGATTTTCCAGACAGTGGTCAATTTTTAACAGCTGTTCCTGGAATTGCTGGGATGTTGCATCCGGAGGCTTGTAGACTACCACAATGACTAGGTTTTGGTTCTCGACCTTTACTGCTAAAACTTCCACTACATCATTTGAGGCATTAAGCAGTTCTGTGCAAACAAGTGAGTCTGCAATGTACAGGCCAACCTCCCCCCCTTTTGCCTGTTCACTCTGTCACATCTGTATAGGTTGTAACCTGGGATCCATATTTCGTTGTCCAAGTGATCCTTTATGTGGGTCTCAGTGAAAGCCGCGAACATTGCCTTTGCCTCTGTAAGCATTCCACGGATGAAAGGTATTTTGTTGTTTGTTGCTGGCTTTAGACCCTGTATATTTGCAAAGAAGAATGTTATCGGACTGGTGGTATTGTTGGTACTGGGGAGGGGGATTTTTTTCCGGCATTAGTATCTGTATCTGTTGGTTTGGAGTGGAGGCCATCGACTGTGGTTCCACTCCAGGAATGACTGGATTTGGTGTACGATTTCTGCCATTTCCTGCCAGTTTTTTTTCCTTCCTGGCACTAAAAAACCTCTCCCTCTTGAGTGGCTGTGGCTACCCAGGTTTTCCCATGGCCTGGATGTTTTGTATCTTTTTGTCCCCTTTAGATGGTGTGCCTGGCAATTTAAGTTATAGCACAGTATTTCCTGTACTGAAGAGGTACACATTTCAGGGTGAAAAAGCTTACAGGAAGGGAGTCTGCATTTTCCTGTTGTCATATGGGCATGGCATTTTCTAGGGTGCTCATAGTTGCACGTCCCGTTTGTTTTTCCAGATTTCCCATGTCTGCAGATACCAAGTGCATAGTATGTGCACAGGCTTGGTTTCCGTTTGCCTTGGGTTTCTGTGACTGTATTCCCTGTTGGTGCATGTTTCCCTGTCTTATTCCTATCTTCCCTAGCACCAACAATGGAGCTCGCACCAGTTGTTTTTGGTAATATATCCTCACTATTGCTAGTGGAGTCCTCTTGTTTGCTATTTCCTGTGGTATTTCTAGTTTGCAATATTGGTTTTATCTTATCTTTGACTACACTTGTTTCCCCACTACGGCACAATACCATGACTGGCACAATACCGTGGCTGGCACAATACTATGACTGGCACAATACCATGACTGGCACAATACCATGACTGGCACAATACCATGACTGGCACAATACCGTGACTGGCACAATACTGTGACTGGCACAATACCATGACTGGCACAATACCATGACTGACATAATACCATGACTGGCACAATACCATTACTGGCACAGTACTGTGACTGGCACAATACTGTGACTGGCACAATACCATTACTGACGCAATACCATGACTGACACAATACCATGACTGGCACAAAACTGTGACTGGCACAATACCATGACTGACACAATACCATGACTGACACAGTACCATGACTGGCACAATACTGTGACTGGCACAATACCATGACTGACACAATACCATGACTGACACAATACCATGACTGGCACAATACTGTGACTGGCACAATACCATGACTGACACAATACCATGACTGGCACAATACTGTGACTGGCACAATACTGTGACTGGCACAATACCATGACTGACACAGTACCATGACTGGCACAATACTGTGACTGGCACAATACTGTGACTGGCACAATACCATGACTGGCACAATACTGTGACTGGCACAATACCATGACTGGCACAATACTGTGACTGGCACAATGCCATGACTGGCACAATACTGTGACTGGCACAATACCATGACTGGCACAATACTGTGACTGGCACAATACCATGACTGACACAATACCATGACTGGCACAATACTGTGACTGGCACAATACCATGACTGGCACAATACTGTGGCTGGCACAATACCGTGACTGGCACAATACCATGACTGGCACAATACCATGACTGGCACAATATCATGACTGACACAATGCTGTGGCCGGCACAATAATGACTGGCGCAATACAATGACTGGCACAATAACGTGACTGGCACAATACTGTGACTGGCACAATACCATGACTGGCACAATACCATGACTGGCACAATACCATGACTGGCACAATACCATGACTGGCACAATACTGTGACTGGCACAATACTGTGACTGGCACAATACCATGACTGACACAATGCCATGACTGGCACAATACCATGACTGGCACAATACTGTGACTGGCACAATACCATGACTGACACAATACCATGACTGACACAGTACCATGACTGGCATAATACTGTGACTGGCACAATACCATGACTGACACAATACCATGACTGACACAATACCATGACTGGCACAATACTGTGACTGGCACAATACCATAACTGACACAATACCATGACTGGCACAATACTGTGACTGGCACAATACCATGACTGGCACAATACTGTGACTGGCACAATACAATGACTGGCACAATACTGTGACTGGCACAATGCCATGACTGGCACAATACTGTGTCTGGCACAATACCATGACTGGCACAATACCATGACTGACACAATACCATGACTGGCACAATACCATGACTGGCACAATACCATGACTGGCACAATACCATGACTGGCACAATACCATGACTGACACAATACCATGACTGACACAATACCATGACTGGCACAATACCATGACTGACACAATACCATGACTCGCACAATACCATGACTGGCACAATACCATGACTGGCACAATACCATGACTGACACAATACCATGACTGACACAATACCATGACTGGCACAATACCATGACTGACACAATACCATGACTGACACAATACCATGACTGGCACAATACCATGACTGACACAATACCATGACTGGCACAATACCATGACTGACACAATACCTTGACTGACACAATACCATGACTGGCACAATACCATGACTGACACAATACCATGACTGACACAATACCATGACTGACACAATACCATGACTGGCACAATACCATGACTGACACAATACCATGACTGACACAATACCATGACTGACACAATACCATGACTGACACAATACCATGACTGACACAATACCATGACTGACACAATACCATGACTGACACAATACCATGACTGACACAATACCATGACTGACACAATACCATGACTGACACAATACCTTGACTGACACAATACCATGACTGGCACAATACCATGACTGACACAATACCATGACTGACACAATACCTTGACTGACACAATACCATGACTGGCACAATACCATGACTGACACAATACCATGACTGACACAATACCTTGTCTGACACAATACCATGACTGGCACAATACCATGACTGACACAATACCATGACTGACACAATACCTTGACTGACACAATACCATGACTGGCACAATACCATGACTGACACAATACCATGACTGACACAATACCTTGACTGACACAATACCATGACTGGCACAATACCATGACTGACACAATACCATGACTGACACAATACCATGACTGACACAATACCATGACTGGCACAATACCATGACTGACACAATACCATGACTGACACAATACCATGACTGGCACAATACCATGACTGACACAATACCATGACTGGCACAATACCATGACTGACACAATACCATGACTGACACAATACCATGACTGACACAATACCATGACTGACACAATACCATGACTGGCACAATACCATGACTGACACAATACCATGACTGACACAATACCATGACTGACACAATACCATGACTGACACAATACCATGACTGGCACAATACCATGACTGACACAATACCATGACTGACACAATACCATGACTGACACAATACCATGACTGACACAATACCATGACTGACACAATACCATGACTGACACAATACCATGACTGACACAATACCATGACTGACACAATACCATGACTGGCACAATACCATGACTGACACAATACCATGACTGACACAATACCATGACTGGCACAATACCATGACTGGCACAATACCATGACTGGCACAATACTGTGACTGACACAATACCATGACTGACACAATACCATGACTGACACAATACCATGACTGACACAATACCATGACTGGCACAATACCATGACTGACACAATACCATGACTGACACAATACCATGACTGACACAATACCATGACTGACACAATACCATGACTGACACAATACCATGACTGACACAATACCATGACTGGCACAATACCATGACTGACACAATACCATGACTGACACAATACCATGACTGACACAATACCATGACTGACACAATACCATGACTGACACAATACCATGACTGACACAATACCATGACTGACACAATACCATGACTGACACAATACCATGACTGGCACAATACCATGACTGACACAATACCATGACTGACACAATACCATGACTGGCACAATACCATGACTGGCACAATACCATGACTGGCACAATACCATGACTGGCACAATACCATGACTGGCACAATACCATGACTGGCACAATACCATGACTGACACAATACCATGACTGGCACAATACCATGACTGACACAATACCATGACTGGCACAATACCATGACTGACACAATACCATGACTGATACAATACCATGACTGGCACAATACCATGACTGGCACAATACCATGACTGGCACAATACCATGACTGGCACAATACCATGACTGACACAATACCATGACTGGCACAATACCATGACTGGCACAATACCATGACTGGCACAATACCATGACTGGCACAATACCATGACTGGCACAATACCATGACTGACACAATACCATGACTGACACAATACCATGACTGGCACAATACCATGACTGGCACAATACCATGACTGGCACAATACCATGACTGGCACAATACCATGACTGGCACAATACCATGACTGGCACAATACCATGACTGGCACAATACCATGACTGGCACAATACCATGACTGGCACAATACCATGACTGGCACAATACCATGACTGGCACAATACCATGACTGGCACAATACCATGACTGACACAATACCATGACTGGCACAATACCATGACTGGCACAATACCATGACTGACACAATACCATGACTGACACAATACCATGACTGACACAATACCATGACTGACACAATACCATGACTGGCACAATACCATGACTGGCACAATACCATGACTGACACAATACCATGACTGACACAATACCATGACTGACACAATACCATGACTGACACAATACCATGACTGGCACAATACCATGACTGGCACAATACCATGACTGGCACAATACCATGACTGGCACAATACCATGACTGACACAATACCATGACTGACACAATACCATGACTGACACAATACCATGACTGACACAATACCATGACTGGCACAATACCATGACTGGCACAATACCATGACTGGCACAATACCATGACTGGCACAATACCATGACTGGCACAATACCATGACTGGCACAATACCATGACTGACACAATACCATGACTGGCACAATACCATGACGGACACAATACCATGACTGGCACAATACCATGACTGACACAATACCATGACTGACACAATACCATGACTGTCACAATACCATGACTGGCACAATACCATGACTGGCACAATACCATGACTGGCACAATACCATGACTGGCACAATACCATGACTGACACAATACCATGACTGGCACAATACCATGACTGACACAATACCATGACTGGCACAATACCATGACTGACACAATACCATGACTGACACAATACCATGACTGGCACAATACCATGACTGGCACAATACCATGACTGGCACAATACCATGACTGGCACAATACCATGACTGGCACAATACCATGACTGGCACA
>NC_091354.1:1044198-1049198 GCF_038502225.1 Cherax quadricarinatus
ATCAGTTCTGTGATTCGCCTTCCACAGACCCATCTACTGACAAGTCTACTCCGAAATATCAATGGTCTAATTCTTCTTCTTCGTCAGGGTGACAGTACTTCGAGTACGCAATTAGTTCTTCCTCGGTATGGTTCAGCAAACAACCAGTAAGGACTCGATACGGTGTATGCTGTCAGTGGCCCTGTAACCCTAACAACAACAACAACAACAACCAGCCAGCATACCAAGCACAATTACTCAGCACAACTAGCAAAGCCACACACATACTAACTAGGCAATCAGAGAGATGGCACTGACCTTGTCCAGTTGGTACTCCCGTATCTTGTGTATGGAAGAATTTCGACGTGCCAAAGTTGTCATGATGCCAGTGTCACTCGTTACTCAGAGTGCCTGTAAGGGCAGGAGAAGAGTGCCAAGAATCAGTAAATAATAACAGGTGACAATGTGGGTGTCTACATGTGTTGCTGTTGGGTCTATAAATTTTGCATGTTATTTTCTGCAGTACGCTTTAGATTGGCATATTCGGTTTAAAGACTATCTACTACACGAGGGTCATTGAGGCTGCATGTCATCTGTTAACCACCAGATGAAGATTCTTTAAAATCTAAAATAGGGACTAAATTAAATTCACAGTGTTTATGACAAGTGAGATACGAACGAACGAACAGTGAGATACATACCTCTCAGTGTATATACAGTGAGAAATGCACACCTCTCGTTATATGTGTATAGTAAGAGATATACATCTCTCGGTGTATGTATGTTGAGTAATACACACCATTCCTTGAATACTCACACACACACACACACACACATACCAAGAAGCCAATCCCATGAGAGCCAATTTGAACAGATAAATCTGTTCAACTCTTCAATAGGAGGACTGGCAGTTGATTGAACCTCCTTCAAACTGGCAGCAGAGTTGAGAGGTACAGCAACTGATCAAACCTCAACCACAAAGTAACGAAGATATTATAGATGTCGCCAGATTGACTGACGTAACGCATACATGCGTCGTACCGAATGCGTGAAAAAAAATCACCGATTTAGGCTTATAGGCAGCGATGAAATGCTTTGCTGAATAATCAGAGTGATTACAGAGGGGAGAGGAGGGAAAGGGGAAAGCAGCATAAAGGGGGGTAATCAAGGGAAGGTTATCATAAAGGGAGGATCACAAAGGGGAGAAGTTATCACTTAATCTTGCGCCATGAACCAAGAATAGTCGCCCAGTATGGCATAGCGACCACCTAATGTAAATATGGAACTTTGTAAATAAATTCAACCATCTCTCCCTCTCCCTTCCATGTCTTCCCCTCCCCTCCATATGTCCCCCCACCCCTTCACCCCCCTCCCTCCATTTCCCAGCAGCAGGCAGTAAATCTCACCCCTTATACTCGCCTCTTTGCCAAGTTACCTGAAGCCGCTGTTGTCTTGACGTCTTTATATCCCTTCTTCCCGAGCGCCAGTGGGTGACTCACTGAGATATTTTCCCAAATTTCCTGGGTGGAGCAGGGAGAATTTCCCCTTTCTTGTGATGGATTATTTTAGAGAAAGTCAGAAAGTAGCGACATTACTTGTGGCTTTGTCTCACTGGTTTTTAAGGGTTGTAATGTGTGTCGTCAGTCAGGGAAAGACAGACTGGAGGGAAGGTGACGCAGGGAATTGTTATTTTACAATGAGAGAAAATAGAGAGATTATTTTGATGATAATGATGGTGATCCTACTACTACTACTACTACTACTACTACTACTACTACTACTACTACTGCTACTGCTACTACTACTGCTATTACTACTACTGCTGCTGCTACTGCTACCGCCTCTGCCATTACCGCTGCCTACCACCACCGCCATTCCACCACCGCCGCCGCCACCTGCCACCGCCATTACCACCACCGCCGCCTGCCACCGCCACCGCCACTGCCACCGCCGCTGCCAACTGCCTGCCGCACCACCGCGCCACTACCAGCTGCCATTACCACCAGCCGCGCTGCCACTGCACTGCATTACCGCTGCCACTACCACCGCCATTACCACTACTTGCTGCCACCTGCCAACCACCTACCACTACCTATTACTACCTCCGGCCACCGCACCACACCGCCTATACATCCACCGCCGCCACCGCACCACCACCACCGCTACACCGCCGCCACCACCACCGCTGCACCACCACCGCCGCCACCGCTACCTACCACCACCGCCACCGCCTGCACTACCATTCCGCCATACCACCACCGCCACCACCACCTGCCATTACCACCACCGCCGCTGCCACTGCCACCGCATCACCTGCCTGCCACCTACTGCCACCGCCACACCACCGCCATTGACCACACCGTTGCTGCCACCGCCACCGCCACCACCGCCTTATCCACCACCGCCACCGCTCTCGCTATTACTACCACCTCACCGCCACCACCACCGCTACTACCACCTCCGCTGCCACCGCTACCACCACCACCATCCGCCACCGCCTACACCACCGCATTACTGCTGCCTACCACACCGCATTACCACCGCCACCTACCACTACCTGCACCACCACCACCACCTACCACCGCCTACCAACACCACCGCCAATACCACCACCGCTGTACCTCACCACCACCACCGCCATTACCACCACCTGCCATACCACTACTGCTGCTGCCTGCCACCACCACATTACTCCGCCTTAACTACTACCGCTGCCGCTACCTACTATTACTACTACTACTACTATTACTACTACTACTACTACTACTGCTAATACTACTATTACTACTACTACTACTACAACTACTACTAATACTGCTACTACTACTACTATTACTTTTACTACTACTACTACTACTACTACTACTACTACTACTTATGGTCGATGCTGCATATGTATGGAGTGCGCTAGATGGTTATTTAGTCATAAAGAACGTGAATGATAACAGTGAGATTCAGGCTAGAATCAACAGAAGAGAGGGAGATTATTTTCTGGGAAAAAGTAGGCCTTAGGCAGTGATGTGTGATGTCACCATGGGTGAGGTTGTAAAAATAATTGAAGGCTAGTGTGTTTTTTTGGGGGGTACATGGAAGGGAAGAAAATATTTGTGGGATTAAAAAAAAAAGGCATCTGTTGTAAGGTCGAAATTGTTATAGTTACTTTTTGCCGATGATTCGGTGCTTTTGGGAGATTCGGAAAACAAGTTACGAAGATTGGAGAGGAATTTGGGAGGATATGTAAAACAGGGGAAAATTAAAATTGAAGATGGAGAAGATAAAGCGACGAGGGATAATAGTCTAGAAAACAAAAGATTGGATATCATTTTTTTTTTGGGGGGGGGATATGGAGGAAGTTAATATATATGATAACTGGTGACAAACATGTAACTGGTGCGTTTAAGCATATGTTGATAGCAAGAAATTTGTCTACGGAGGCATAAAGGATCATATACCAGAATATAATGCAATCAACACTTTCGTATGGGTGTGAGGCATGGTCTTTAAACGTTGCAGCGAGGAGGAGGAGGAGGAGGAGGAGGAGGAGAAGGAGGAGGAGGAGGAGGATGAAGGCAGTGAAGAAGTCATGTTTGAGAGATAAATGTGTTATGAATGTTATTCACAGAATTCAAAACTTAGAAGAGAGTATGAGGTTACCATTTTGTTGCTACCACTATTGCTGCTACCACTCCGTTACTACTACTACTACTACTGTTACTACCACTCTGTTACTACTACTATTGCTACTACCACTACTATTGCCTCCCTTCCCCCTCCACTCCCCTTTCTATCTCTTATGACACTAAAACTACTCTCCCTACTTTCTACATCCACTACTACGTCTACTACTATTTCCACTACCAGCATCACCACGACCACTGCTTCTTGTTCTTCCTCTCTTGGTCCCGTCCTTGTCTCCCTCGCCTATATATACTGGCTCAATCACTCTTTTTGTATTAGTGTGACATTGTAAATGGTTCAAATCGGACCGAAACATCATCGTAAGATCCTCTCTCCTATATGCATTGTGCTTTTATATTCTTTTCCAGAGTTGTAACTTAAGGGGTCGAGAAAAGGCCGTTGAGGTGGTTTGGGCATTTAGAGAGTATGGAACAGAATGGGAGAACCAGGAGTGTGTACAAATCTCGGGTGAAAGGAAGGAGGGGGCGGGGGTCGTCCCAAGGAAAGGGTTTTATGTATTAAAGAAACGCTAGAGTTTTTATTAAGAGACGTTTTGCCCGCTGGGGGTCGAAATGTCTATTTATTGCCACAGTCTGTTGGCACTGTACTGTTTTGTTACGTTGTGTGTGTGTGTGTATGTGTGTGTGTGTGTGTGTGTGTGTGTGTGTACTCACCTAGTTGTACTCACCTAGTTGAGGTTGCGGGGGTCGAGTCCGAGCTCCTGGCCCCGCCTCTTCACTGATCGCTACTAGGTCACTCTCCCTGAGCCGTGAGCTTTATCGTACCTCTGCTTAAAGCTATGTATGGATCCTGCCTCCACTACATCGCTTCCCAAACTATTCCACTTACTGACTACTCTGTGGCTGAAGAAATACTTCCTAACATCCCTGTGATTCATCTGTGTCTTTAGCTTCCAACTGTGTCCCCTTGTTACTGTGTCCAATCTCTGGAACATCCTGTTTTTGTCCACCTTGTCAATTCCTCTCAGTATTTTGTATGTCGTTATCATGTCCCCCCTATCTCTCCTGTCCTCCAGTGTCGTCAGGTTGATTTCCCTTAACCTCTCCTCGTAGGACATACCTCTTAGCTCTGGGACTAGTCTTGTTGCAAACCTTTGCACTTTCTCTAGTTTCTTTACGTGCTTGGCTAGGTGTGGGTTCCAAACTGGTGCCGCATACTCCAATATGGGCCTAACGTATACGGTGTACAGGGTGTGTGAGTGTGTGTGTGTGTGTGTGTGTGTGTGTGTGTGTGTGTGTGTGTGTGTGTGTGTGTGTGTGTGTTTGTGTGTACCGCTGAGAGTACATTATACTTATTTAGGATTAAAAGAGTTTTAACTTACC
>NC_091354.1:1051698-1066698 GCF_038502225.1 Cherax quadricarinatus
CCATGAGTAGTTCGGACATCGAGGGTATCATGTATGAAAGGCCCCTGGGAGCTAGTGATCATGTGGTTCTGTGCTTCGACTACATAGTTGAGCTCCAAGTGGAGAGAGTAGCAGGAATAGGCTGGGAAAAACCAAACTACAAAAGGGGGAACTACTCAGGCATGAGGAACTTCCTTCAAGACATTCAGTGGGAGAGGGAACTGACAGGAAAACCAGTACAAGAAATGATGGACTATGTAGCAACAAAATGCAAGGAGGCAGAGGAGAGGTTTGTTCCCAAGGGAAACAGAAATAATGGGAAGAACAGAACGAGTCCTTGGTTCACCCAAAGGTGTAGGGAGGCAAAAACTAGGTGTACTAGTGAATGGAGAAGGTACAGAAGACAGAGAACTCAGGAAAATAAAGAAATCAGCCGAAGAGCCAGAAACGAATATGCACAGATAAGAAGGGAGGCTCAGAGACAATATGAAAATGACATAGCATCAAAAGTAAAGACTGACCCGAAGCTGTTGTACAGCCACATCAGGAGGAAAGCAACAGTCAAGGACCAGGTAATCAGACTGAGGAAGGGTGATGGGGAATTCACAAGAAACGACCGAGAGGTATGTCAGGAGCTCAACACAAGATTTAAAGAGGTATTTACAGTGGAAACCAGTAGGACTCCAAGAAATCAGAACAGGGGGGCACACCAGCAAGTGCTAGATGAGGTACATAAAACCAAGGAGGAGGTGAAGAAGCTGCTATGCGAACTTGACACCTCAAAGGCGGTGGGACCAGACAACATCTCTCCATGGGTCCTTAAAGAGGGAGCAGAGATATTGTGTGAGCCATTAACAAAGATCTTCAACACATCATTTGAAACTGGGCAACTCCCTGAGGTATGGAAAATGGCAAATGTAGTCCCAATTTTTAAAAAGGGAGACAGACATGAGGCACTAAACTACAGACCTGTATCACTAACGTGTATAGTATGCAAGGTCATTGAGAAGATCATCAGGAGGAGAGTGGTGGGGCACCTGGAAAGAAACAAGTGTATAATTGACAACCAGCACGGTTTCAGGGAAGGAAAATCCTGTGTCACAAACCTACTAGAGTTTTATGACAAGGTGACAGAAGTAAGACAAGAGAGAGAGGGGTGGATCGACTGCATATTTTTGGACTGCAAGAAGGCCTTCGACACAGTTCCTCACAAGAGGTTACTGCAAAAGCTAGAGGACCAGGCACACATAACAGGAACGGCACTGCAATGGATCAGAGAATACCTGACAGGGAGGCAACAACGAGTCATGGTACGCGACGAGGTGTCAGAGTGGGCGCCTGTGACTTGCGGGGTTCCACAGGGGTCAGTCCTAGGACCTGTGCTGTTCTTGGTATACGTGAACGACATAACGGAAGGGATAGACTCAGAAGTGTCCTTGTTTGCAGATGATGTGAAGTTAATGAGAAGAATCAAATCGGACGAGGATCAGGCAGGACTACAAAGAGACCTGGACAGGCTACAAGCCTGGTCCAGCAACTGGCTCCTTGAATTTAACCCTGCCAAATGCAAAGTCATGAAGATTGGGGAAGGGCAAAGAAGACCGCAGACACAATATAGTTTAGATGGCCAAAAACTGCAAACCTCACTCAAGGAAAAAGATCTGGGGGTGAGTATAACACCGAACATATCTCCTGAGGCGCACATCAATCAGATAACTGCTGCAGCATACGGGCGCCTGGCAAACCTACGGATAGCGTTCCGATACCTCAGTAAGGATTCGTTTAAGACTCTGTATACCATCTACGTCAGGCCCATACTGGAGTATGCAGCACCAGTTTGGAATCCACACCTAGTCAAGCACGTCAAGAAATTAGAGAAAGTGCAAAGGTTTGCAACAAGACTAGTCCCAGAGCTACGGGGATTGTCCTATGAAGAAAGGTTGAGGGAAATCGGCCTGACGACACTGGAGGCCAAGAGGGTCAGGGGAGACATGATAACGACATATAAAATACTGCGCGGAATAGACGAGGTGGACAAAGACGGGATGTTCCAGAGATGGGACACAGACACAAGAGGTCACAATTGGAAGTTGAAGACTCAGATGAATCAAAGGGATGTTAGGAAGTATTTCTTCAGTCATAGAGTAGTCAGGCCGTGGAATAGCCTAGAAAGTGACGTGGTGGAGGCGGGAACCATACATAGTTTTAAGGCGAGGTATGATAGAGCTCATGGGGCAGGGAGAGAGAGGACCTAGTAGCAATCAGCGAAGAGGCGGGGCCAGGAGCTGTGACTCGACCCCTGCAACCACAAATAGGTGAGCAAATAGGTGAGTACACACACACACATATAGTTCAAGGTCTGCAGGAAGAAATTAACAAGGTAACGGAGGAACTAGAGACAATGAAGAAAGGGGGAAACAGCAGAAGGGACAATAATGGAGAATGCAGAAGGGAGAGACACAAGGAAGAGAAGAGGAAGAAACAAGACCCTCTTAGAAAAATGCTCTCGTGAAACAAGGACGTACAGGACATAAAAAAAAAAACAGGAGCTGAACAGACACTGTTAACAGAAGACAGGGCAACTCGGAGTGAGAAACGGGAGAGGGAGGGGGTGGGAGGACAGAGGGAGGGGGATAGAGGGAGGGGGTGGGAGGATAGAGGGAGGGGGTGGGTGGATAGAGGGAGGGGGTGGGAGGATAGAAGGAGGGGTAGGAGGAAAGAAGGGGGATAGAGGGAGGGGTGGGAGGATGGAGAGAGGGGGTGGGAGGATAGAGGGAGGGGTGGGAGGATGGAGAGAGGGGGAGGGAGGATAGAGGGAGGGGAGGGAGGATAGAGGGAGGGGGAGGGAGGATAGAGGGAGGGGTATTGCTGCTGATCCATCGTCTTCATGTACCTGATGATGGGACAGGTTAAGAGAGAGACGCGGAGGACGAACTGAATATTAGAACTCTCACCGAAACAGCAAGAGTTAATACTACTACTACTACTACTACTACTACTACTACTACTACTACTACTACTACTAATAATAATAATAATAATAATAATAATAATAATAATAATTTTATTATTATTAACACAGTGGCCGCTTCCCACCAAGGCAGGGTGGACCGAAAAAGAAAAACTTTCACCATCATTCACTCCGTCACTGTCTTGCCAGAAGAGTGCTTTGCACTACAGTTTTTAAACTGCAACATTAACACCCCTCCTTCAGAGTGCAGGCACTGTACTTCCCATCTCCAGGACTCAAGTCCGGCCTGCCGGTTTCCCTGAACCCCTTCATAAATGTTACTTTGCTCACACTCCAACAGCACGTCAAGTATTAAAAACCATTTGTCTCCATTCACTCCTATCAAACACGCTCACGCATGCCCGCTGGAAGTCCAAGCCCCTCGCACACAAAACCTCCTTTACCCCCTCCCTCCAACCTTTCCTAGGCCGACCCTTACCCCGCCTTCCTTCCACTACAGACTGATACACTCTTGAAGTCACTCTGTTTCGCTCCATTCTCTCTACATGTCCGAACCACCTCAACAACCCTTCCTCAGCCATCTGGACAACAGTTTTGGTAATCCCGCACCTCCTCCTAACTTCCAAACTACGAATTCTCTGCATTATATTCACACCACACATTGCCCTCAGACATGACATCTCCACTGCCTCCAGCCTTCTCCTCGCTGCAACATTCATCACCCATGCTTCACACCCATATAAGAGTGTTGGTAAAACTATACTCTCATACATTCCCCTCTTTGCCTCCAAGGACAAAGTTCTTTGTCTCCACAGACTCCTAAGTGCACCGCTCACCCTTTTCCCCTCATCAATTCTATGATTCACCTCATCTTTCATAGACCCATCCGCTGACACGTCCACTCCCAAATATCTGAATACATTCACCTCCTCCATACTCTCTCCCTCCAATCTGATATCCAATCTTTCATCACCTAATCTTTTTGTTATCCTCATAACCTTACTCTTTCCTGTATTCACTTTCAATTTTCTTCTTTTGCACACCCTACCAAATTCATCCACCAATCTCTGCAACTTCTCTTCAGAATCTCCCAAGAGCACAGTGCCATCAGCAAAGAGCAACTGTGACAACTCCCACTTTATGTGTGATTCTTTATCTTGTAACTCAAATATAATAATTATAATAATAATAATAATAATAATAATAATAATAATAATAATAATAATAATAATAATAATAATAATAATAATAATAATAAAGTAGTCAATGCACATATAACCTGCGCAGAAGAAACCTATGAGAAAACTAAAGAAGAAGAAGAAGGAAAAGAAGACGAAGGAGAAGAAGAAGACGAAGGAGAAGAAGCGTAGGAAGCAGTGACAAATTTTCAGAGCCAGAAAATGCTCTTGCAACAAAGTGTATCCATACTGACCCTTGTGACAGAGATGGCACTGGACAGAGATGGCACTGGACAGAGATGGCACTGGACAGAGATGGCACTGGACAGAGATGGCACTGGACAGAGATGGCACTGGGCAGAGATGGCACTGGACAGAGATGGCACTGGACAGAGATGGCACTGGACAGAGATGGCACTGGACAGAGGTGGCACTGGGCAGAGATGGCACTGGACAGAGATGGCACTGGACAGAGATGGCACTGGACAGAGATGGCACTGGACAGAGATGGCACTGGGCAGAGATGGCACTGGACAGAGATGGCACTGGACAGAGATGGCACTGGACAGAGATGGCACTGGGCAGAGATGGCACTGGACAGAGATGGCACTGGGCAGAGATGGCACTGGACAGAGATGGCACTGGGCAGAGATGGCACTGGACAGAGATGGCACTGGGCAGAGATGGCACTGGACAGAGATGGCACTGGACAGAGATGGCACTGGGCAGAGATGGCACTGGACAGAGATGGCACTGGACTGGACAGAGATGGCACTGGACAGAGATGGCACTGGGCAGAGATGGCACTGGACAGAGATGGCACTGGACAGAGATGGCACTGGACAGAGATGGCACTGGGCAGAGATGGCACTGGACAGAGATGGCACTGGGCAGAGATGGCACTGGACAGAGATGGCACTGGACAGAGATGGCACTGGACAGAGATGGCACTGGGCAGAGATGGCACTGGACAGAGGTGGCACTGGGCAGAGATGGCACTGGACAGAGATGCCACTGGACAGAGATGGCACTGGGCAGAGATGGCACTGGACAGAGATGGCACTGGACAGAGATGGCACTGGACAGAGATGGCACTGGGCAGAGATGGCACTGGACAGAGGTGGCACTGGGCAGAGATGGCACTGGACAGAGATGGCACTGGACAGAGATGGCACTGGACAGAGATGGCACTGGACAGAGATGGCACTGGGCAGAGATGGCACTGGACAGAGATGGCACTGGACAGAGATGGCACTGGACAGAGATGGCACTGGGCAGAGATGGCACTGGACAGAGATGGCACTGGGCAGAGATGGCACTGGACAGAGATGGCACTGGGCAGAGATGGCACTGGGCAGAGATGGCACTCGGCAGAGATGGCACTGGACAGAGATGGCACTGGGCAGAGATGGCACTGGACAGAGATGGCACTGGGCAGAGATGGCACTGGACAGAGATGGCACTGGGCAGAGATGGCACTGGACAGAGATGGCACTGGACAGAGATGGCACTGGACAGAGATAGCACTGGACAGAGATGGCACTGGACAGAGATGGCACTGGACAGAGATGGCACTGGGCAGAGATGGCACTGGACAGAGGTGGCACTGGACAGAGATGGAACTGGACAGAGATGGCACTGGACAGAGATGGCACTGGGCAGAGATGGCACTGGACAGGGATGGTACCGGACAGAGATGGCATTAGACAGAGATGGCACTGGACAGAGATGGCACTGGATAGAGATGGCACTGGACAGAGATGGCACTGGACAGAGATGGCACTGGGCAGAGATGGCACTGGACAGAGATGGCACTGGGCAGAGATGGCACTGGACAGAGATGGCACTGGGCAGAGATGGCACTGGACAGAGATGGCACTGGACAGAGGTGGCACTGGACAGAGATGGCACTGGACAGAGATGGCACTAGACAGAGATGGCACTGGACAGAGATGGCACTGGACAGAGATGGCACTGGGCAGAGATGGCACTGGACAGAGGTGGCACTGGACAGAGATGGAACTGGACAGAGATGGCACTGGACAGAGATGGCACTGGGCAGAGATGGCACTGGACAGGGATGGTACCGGACAGAGATGGCATTAGACAGAGATGGCACTGGACAGAGATGGCACTGGATAGAGATGGCACTGGACAGAGATGGCACTGGACAGAGATGGCACTGGGCAAAGATGGCACTGGACAGAGATGGTACCGGACAAAGATGGCACTTGACAGAGAAGGCACTGCACAGAGATGGCACTGGACAGAGATGGCACTGGACAGAGATGATACTGGACAAAGATGGCACTGGACAGAGATGGCACTGGACAGAGATGGCACTGGACAGAGGTGGCACTGGACAGAGATGGCACTGGACAGAGATGGCACTGGACAGAGATGTCACTGGACAGAGATGGCACTGGACAGAGATGGCACTGGACAGAGATGGTACTGGACATAGTTGGCACTGGGCAGAGATGGCACTGGACACAGGTGGCACTGGACAGAGGTGGCACTAGACAGAGATGGCACTGAACAGAGACAATTAACAGAGGTAACACAGGGCAGAGATGGCACTGGGTAGAGATGGCACTGGACAAAGATAGAACTGGACAGAGATGGCACTGGATAGATATGGCAATGGACAGAGATGGCACTGGGCAGAGATAGCACTGGGCAGAGTTGGCACTGGACAGAGATGTTACTGGACAGAGGTGGCACTGGACAGAGGTGGCACTAAACAGAGATGGCACTGGACAGAGATTGCACAGGACTGAGATGGCACTGGGCAGAGTTGGCACTGGACAGAGATGGCACTGGACAGAGGTGGCACTGGACAGAGGTGGGACTAGACAGAGATGGCACTGGACAGAGATGGCACAGAACAGAGATGGCTCTGGGCAGAGATGGCACTGGACAGAGATGGCACTGGACAGAGATGGCACTGGGCAGAGATGGCACTGGACATAAATGGCACTGGACAGAGATGGCACTGGACAGAGATGACACTGGACAAAGATGACACTGGACAGAGATGGCACTGGACAGAGATGGCTGCTGCCAGGTGGGTGCTGCCTAGGTGGGTGCTGCGTAGGTGAGTGCTGCCTAGGTGGGTACTGCCTAGGTGGGTACTGCCTAGGTGGGTGCTGCCTAGGTGGGTACTGCCTAGGTGGGTACTGCCTAGGTGGGTGCTGCCTAGGTGGGTGCTGCCTAGGTGGGTCCTGCCTAGGTGGGTGCTACCTATGTGGGTGCTACCTAGGTGGGTGCTGCCTAGGTGGGTACTGCCTAGGTGGGTACTGCCTAGGTGGGTGCTGCCTAGGTGGGTGCTGCCTAGGTGGGTGCTGTCTAGGTGGGTGCTGCCTAGGTGGGTGCTACCTAGGTGGGTGCTGCCCAGGTAGGTGCTGCCTAGGTGGGTACTGCCTAGGTGGGTACTGCCTAGGTGGGTGCTGCCTAGGTGGGTGCTACCTAGGTGGGTGCTACCTAGGTGGGTGCTGCCTAGGTGGGTACTGCCTAGGTGGGTGCTACCTAGGTGGGTGCTACCTAGGTGGGTGCTACCTAGGTGGGTGCTACCTAGGTGGGTGCTGCCTAGGTGGGTACTGCCTAGGTGGGTGCTACCTAGGTGGGTACTGCCTAGGTGGGTGCTACCTAGGTGGGTGCTACCTAGGTGGGTGCTACCTAGGTGGGTGCTACCTAGGTGGGTACTGCCTAGGTGGGTACTGCCTAGGTGGGTGCTACCTAGGTGGGTGCTACCTAGGTGGGTGCTACCTAGGTGGGTGCTGCCTAGGTGGGTACTGCCTAGGTGGGTGCTACCTAGGTGGGTGCTACCTAGGTGGGTGCTACCTAGGTGGGTGCTGCCTAGGTGGGTACTGCCTAGGTGGGTACTGCCTAGGTGGGTGCTGCCTAGGTGGGTGCTGCCTAGGTGGGTGCTGCCTAGGTGGGTGCTACCTAGGTGGGTGCTGCCCAGGTAGGTGCTACCTCGGTGGGAGCTACCCTGGTAGATACAGAACCGGAGAATGTACAGAGAACCATCAATCTTGTTTAGCGTTCAGTCAAACGCCTAATTTTTTCGGAATTTCTGACGTCCCTGGAAGTGTATTCCCTAGAATATAGACGAGAAAGGTACACCCTAACCTGGGAAATTTTTTTGAAGATTTAGTCCCAAATTTGCGCCCAGGAGACGTCACAAGAGAAATTTGTATCACCACGAGTTTAGAGGTGAGGGAGATACTGCCAGATCCGAATGCTGGGAGAAGCTAGGAGACCTGGCACTCTCTCACCTTTGGTTCTGAGGTGCAGGGGAAATGCGTGTTATGTTGAGAGATTCATCTGGTTGCTGGAAACAAGGCAGCTAGTGAGTTTGTTGAAGCTACTGAGAGAGTGACGATGACACTTGGGAATTTATTTGGCAAGAGGAAATACCTCTAGCATCACCTGCCCTCTTTTTAACTTTCAATAGATAAAAAATATGTAAGTAAACTCACACACACACACACACACACACACACACACACACACACACACACACACATACACACACACACACACACACACACACACACACACACACACACACAGGATCCATACATAGCTTTAAGAGGTACAATAAGGCCCTTGTAGCAGGGAAAGTGAGTGAACCTACTATCCACCAGCAAAGAGTCGGGGCCAGGAGCTGTGAAGTGACCCTTGCTACCACACAGTGGTGAGTACATATAGGTGAGTACGTATAGGTAGGTACATACAGGTAAGTGCATATAGGTGGGTACATGTTGGTAAGTACACATAGGTGAGTACACCTAGGTAAGTACACATACGTGAGTACACATACGTGAGTACACATACGTGAGTACACATACTTGAGTACACACATCAACTGTTTAAAATTCAGGATTTCATCCAAACATTTCAAAATGATTAAGAAAAATTATATTTCTTGTTGCTCATCCAGTGTAACACTCACCCTGTGAGTGTACTCGCTCTGTGAGTGTACTCACCCTGTGAGTGTACTCGCTCTGTGAGTGTACTCGCCCTGTGAGTGTACTCGCCCTGTGAGTGTACTCGCTCTGTGAGTGTACTCGCCCTGTGAGTGTACTCACCCTGTGAGTGTACTCACCCTGTGAGTGTACTCACCCTGTGAGTGTACTCACCCTGTGAGTGTACTCACCCTGTGAGTGTACTCACCCTGTGAGTGTACTCACCCTGTGAGTGTACTCACCCTGTGTGTGTACTCACCCTGTGGGTGTACTCACCCTGTGAGTGTACTCACCCTGTGAGTGTACTCACCCTGTGAGTGTACTCACCCTGTGAGTGTACTCACCCTGTGAGTGTACTCACCCTGTGAGTGTACTCACCCTGTGAGTGTACTCACCCTGTGAGTGTACTCACCCTGTGAGTGTACTCACCCTGTGAGTGTACTCACCCTGTGAGTGTACTCACCCTGTGAGTGTACTCACCCTGTGAGTGTACTCACCCTGTGAGTGTACTCACCCTGTGAGTGTACTCACCCTGTGAGTGTACTCACCCTGTGAGTGTACTCACCCTGTGAGTGTACTCACCCTGTGAGTGTACTCACCCTGTGAGTGTACTCACCCTGTGAGTGTACTCACCCTGTGAGTGTACTCACCCTGTGAGTGTACTCACCCTGTGAGTGTACTCACCCTGTGAGTGTACTCACCCTGTGAGTGTACTCACCCTGTGAGTGTACTCACCCTGTGAGTGTACTCACCCTGTGAGTGTACTCACCCTGTGAGTGTACTCACCCTGTGAGTGTACTCACCCTGTGAGTGTACTCACCCTGTGAGTGTACTCACCCTGTGAGTGTACTCACCCTGTGAGTGTACTCGCCCTGTGAGTGTACTCACCCTGTGGGTGTACTCACCCTGTGGGTGTACTCACCCTGTGGGTGTACTCACCCTGTGAGTGTACTCACCCTGTGAGTGTACTCACCCTGTGGGTGTACTCACCCTGTGAGTGTACTCACCCTGTGAGTGTACTCACCCTGTGAGTGTACTCACCCTGTGAGTGTACTCACCCTGTGTGTGTACTCACCCTGTGGGTGTACTCACCCTGTGAGTGTACTCACCCTGTGAGTGTACTCACCCTGTGTGTGTACTCACCCTGTGTGTGTACTCACCCTGTGAGTGTACTCACCCTGTGAGTGTACTCACCCTGTGAGTGTACTCACCCTGTGAGTGTACTCACCCTGTGAGTGTACTCACCCTGTGTGTGTACTCACCCTGTGGGTGTACTCACCCTGTGAGTGTACTCACCCTGTGAGTGTACTCACCCTGTGAGTGTACTCACCCTGTGAGTGTACTCACCCTGTGAGTGTACTCGCTCTGTGAGCGTACTCTCCCTGTGAGTGTACTCGCCCTGTGAGTGTACTCGCTCTGTGAGTGTACTCACCCTGTGAGTGTACTCGCTCTGTGAGCGTACTCTCCCTGTGAGTGTACTCGCCCTGTGAGTGTACTCACCCTGTGAGTGTACTCACCCTGTGAGTGTACTCGCTCTGTGAGTGTACTCACCCTGTGAGTGTACTCGCTCTGTGAGCGTACTCTCCCTGTGAGTGTACTCGCCCTGTGAGTGTACTCGCTCTGTGAGTGTACTCGCCCTGTGAGTGTACTCACCCTGTGAGTGTACTCGCTCTGTGAGTGTACTCGCTCTGTGAGTGTACTCGCTCTGTGAGTGTACTCGCCCTGTGAGTGTACTCGCCCTGTGAGTGTACTCACCCTGTGAGTGTACTCGCCCTGTGAGTGTACTCACCCTGTGAGTGTACTCACCCTGTGAGTGTACTCGCTCTGTGAGTGTACTCGCTCTGTGAGTGTACTCGCTCTGTGAGTGTACTCGCCCTGTGAGTGTACTCGCCCTGTGAGTGTACTCACCCTGTGAGTGTACTCGCCCTGTGAGTGTACTCACCCTGTGAGTGTACTCGCCCTGTGAGTGTACTCACCCTGTGAGTGTACTCACCCTGTGAGTGTACTCGCCACTTTGGACTAATCGATTTGTGTTTCCTGGGGTTGAGTTCTGGTTCCTCGCCCCGCCTCTTAAGTTTCACCGTCCATCATTACTGGTTTCTGGCCTCTTGAGCCGTGTCATACCTCTTCCTGAGGCTATGTATGGAGTTTACTTCAGCAACTACTACATCTAATTCATGTCAGTTTCCTACAGCCCTTAGGCTCAAAAACACTTTACTTTGTGTGTGTTTGTGTGTGTGTGTGTGTGTGTGTGTGTGTGTGTGTGTGTGTGTGTGTGTGTGTGTGTGTGTGTGTGTGTGTGTGTGTGTACTCATCTATTTGTGGATGCAGGTGTCGAATCATACCTCCTGGCCCCGCCAGGAGTGTCTTCCTTTCTTAGAGAGCATAGGAACTGGGGACAATAGGTTAAAATAACTGGGGAAAATATTAACACACTGGCCTGCGAGTCCTGCTGAAGGAGATGGAAAGAAGTCCTCCTGAAGGCTCACCACACCATCCCGGGGCTGATGACTACTGTCTCCAATGGCTCTGTGTTGCTGACAACTCCTCCTGAGGTCGAGGGCGAGGGCAAGTGCCTGTCTGATGACACACTGTTTTTTCCCACTGAGATGAGACATATGAGTATGCATTGCCAGTGGCATATATAAAATCAATTTTCAATCGGTCTCTAACACACTCTCTTTATTTTTTCACAACTCACACGTATAAAAGTGATTTCTAGCGCCTCCCGCGGCTTGTCTGGGGAAACAGCTCAAAGATAATTGAGGCTTTCAAACCAAAGGTGAAGAATTAAACACAAGTGCAAAATCTGGTTATGTTTATTTTCAGACATTTCGCCATCCAATGGCTTTATCAGTGCAGTACAAGGACATAGCATGAAGGAAGCAGAACTATATACAGAAGATGAGTTAATCAGTCCCTCAGCCTTGGAGATGGTGAAGAGCACCGTAGTCTGCAAGACTACGGTGCTGTAGTCTGCAAGACTACGGTGCTTCTAGTATGTAGTTGTACTTCCTTCACGTTATGTCATTGTATTGATAAAGCCACTGGATGGCGAAAAGTCTTCATATAAAGACACCCAGATGTTGCACCTGTGTGTAAACTGAAGGTGTTGAGAGCCCGTCCTGCGAACTCTGGCAGAATGTTGAGTTTATACTCCACGAGATGATCAGAGCTGAGAACGAAGGTTAATTTCACGTGCAGGAAACATTAAATATTATTGCAACAACCGAGAAAGCTGTTTCAGTCTGAAAAAAAGGATAGATCTACACCTACTGAGTGCAACAAACACACAACGACATGAAATTAGTCCACACTGACAGAGTCAACGGGAAGGAGGAGGAGGAGGAGGAGGAGGAGGGAGTGTTTATGAATATTAGGCTAGTTACCCATAGGTGGTAAAAATATACACAAATGAAACATAATGTGATCCTTTATTAACTACGTTTCGCCCACACAGTGGGATTTATCAAGTCACAAACAGATCTACCCGGGCAGTCTATAAAATATCGAAATATAATGCATTTGTGTTAATTTTTCCATGTCATTATACGTAGTGTTAAAAGTATTGTTTTCCTTATTTATTATTATTATTATTATTATTATTATTATTATTATTATTATTATTATTATTATTATTATTATTATTATTATTATTATTATTATTATTATTATTATTATTACTCGAATTAGAAAAAAACACTGTGTGAGCGAACACTGTATCATGGTGTTCCCCCAGCTATCTTTCTAAAGCAATCTATTATCAGTATTATCAATTATTATATTCGTGGAAGTCATTAAATCCCTGGGAGTCCCACAGTACAGATTGTCTCCCACAACTGACAACAATGAAGAGAGGAGAGGCAAGAGGACAGTGGTGGCCGGGCTAAAAATGATTTACTCTCTGGCATCTTGAAGTATGGATGCTGCCAGAGACTGAACTGGGAAAGATTCGGAACCTGGAAACCTGAGGAAGATCGTGAGGTTTCAAATAGTGGTAGAACATAAGAATGGAGGAACACTGCAGAAGGCCTACTGGCCCATACAAGGCAGGTCCTTAACAAATCCACCCATATATTTGTACAGTCTTAAGAATATATTAACAGAAGGAAATTAAGAAAACGTTATCCAGTGTTTTAAACCCAGAGGGTTAGTAAACAAGGGATAAGCCAGGGAAGCCCAGCTTTCCTGGCTTATCTCTGGTTCAGCAACTTTATCCATTTGCTGCATGAGACATGTAACGTACATGTGTCTTATTCGTCAATTTATCGGCATTGTTTTCTATTAATTATACGATTATTATCTTGAACACAGGTGTACGAACACTTAGCTGGTTCAAAAAGTCATCGTTTCGGTCCTCGGCCCGAGGACCGAAACGTTTTCTAATATATCCTATTGTTTGCCCACGTCTCGGCATCTGTTATCGACATTTATAGCAGACACGGAGCTACGGACTCGATACACCATTACTAAATATAAAATACGAAACTGAGTGGCTGAAATAATCAAGGTTCTAGCATCAAGGTAAACAACATCAGACAAGAACTCACGTTTCTCCACACTGTTTCACTACTTAACTAAGGCAACACTTTTTGGGGAAAATACTACAGTGGGTTAAACAGAATTCTCTGTTTTTTTGTGTTGCTGTTGGCTTCTCCGTCAGGTTTTACTCCCGTTATCTTCTCTCCTCTATCTCTCTTCTCTCCCTCTCTTCTCTTCTTCACTCGGAATACTCTTTGATGGTGATAGGCTGGTTAATGGGGTTTATATCCTATCGACTACACGAGGGTCATTAAAGCTGCATTTAGACCCGTATTTAGAAGAGGGGTAACTAATGAGATTAAGACACATGTGCAACATCTGGGTATCTTTATTGTAGACGTTTCGCCATCCAGTGGCTTTATCAATACAAATTCTAGGACATGACTAGCCACTGGATGGCGAAACGTCTACAATAGAGATACCCAGATGTTGCACTTGTGTCTTAATCTCATATTGTCGGTATTATAAACCATTCGTACACAGGGGTAACTAATGTCGACTTATCGGTCCGAGTTAGACCACTGACAAGATGGGCTCAGACGTCGCCAAAAGTTACTCTCTCCAAGTAACTTTTACTTGTGTATTTTATTCTCTAGGACCACACGTCACCTGTTCTTCCCAAAATGAGTAAAAATACTATCGTAACTAAAAGAGTGACTAAAATAAACTTCTGTATGTCTCTCAGTGTATATGCACTGAGAAACATACACCTCCCGTAGCTCGATTGGTAGCGTACTCAGTTCACACACTGAGGTCCATGGTTCGGTCTCCGGTACGGGTGGAAACATTAGGATGTGTTTACTTAAGACACCTGCTGTCCATGTTCACCTAGCAGTAAGACAGGTACCTGGGTGTTAGTGGACTTTTGTGGGTCGCCTCCCCAGGATGCGACCATTTCTCTCTTTAAATTTAAAAATATCTCATTGCAAAGGTTACCATTTCCACTTTCAGTTCATTTCATTGGAGGTATTGTTACTTATTGCTTTGTTATATATTAGATCAAATAAAATAGCTCTCACGTGACCTAGCTTGGTGGTTACGCCCTTCTTGCCCGTGTTGACAGACTCAACAAAGAAAACGTGACTATTTTTAAGACTAACTATGGAATTTTTTCATCGGATTTTTTTATGACATCCACCAGGGAATCAATTTATTATTTATTAATGCTGGTCACATGCAGCCTTTTACGGAACGTGTTTGTATCTAGAACTGAATCCTATTTACATGGTTAAGTTGTTATATTTATTAAAAGGTGACCAAATATATATTCACAAATAACAATTGCACTAGCCGAGCCTCCAGCCCTCAGTCTCGAAGACGTCAACCGGGTAGCCTGTTAAAAACTCGAGACGCCCTA
>NC_091354.1:1071698-1081698 GCF_038502225.1 Cherax quadricarinatus
GTGCAGGAGTTGTCACCAGTGAGGGTGCAGGAGTTGTCACCAGTGAGGGTGCAGGAGCTGTCACCAGCGAAGGTGCAGAAGCTGTCACCAGCGAGGGGTCCAGGAGCTGTCACCAGCTGTCACCATGGATTTAATTTTGTCATTCCGTCCATGACCCTTAAGGTGAGAGATGATTTCATACTGGTGAAGGGCTCTTGGTCCTAGGAACTAGAGCTGCCTTACCCATCCTCAGAAATACTCGACTGCCTCCCATTCCCAGCGTTTCTCAATGAATAAAAAAAAATGTCCTTTATAGAAATGATAATTTGAGAATTGATGGTATATGTGGTAAGCCACATTTACCATTAATTTAACTGTTGTCTTGTCAGAAGTGTACAAACATCACAATTCCAAATATTCACCGTCCTGCAACATCCCTGTCAGACACTGCAACATCTTGCGATCTTAATACAAGGTATTCTTCACTTGCCTAACTCTTGGGTACGACCTACTTCCACATTGGGCAAATGTGACACCACCTACGACTGCTGCACCTCTTCTGACTACAGTATATAAGCCACTTTTCGCACATGTGCTGTATTCTTTTCAAGATTGATGAATTGATAACATCGACTCAAGGCTGAGGGACTGATTGCCTCAAAATCTTCCTGTTCTTCACCATTCTCCTATGTATGGACTGATGAAGCCACTGTGTGGCGAAACGTTTCCTCATTAAAGATACCCAAATGTTATACGTGTGTCTAATTTATCAGTGCAAGCACTGTGTTTTCACCATCCAGAACTCATGTTCAGCTAATAGATTTTCCAGAATCCCTTCATAAATATTACCTGGCTCACATTCCAACAGCACATCAAGCTAATCACCTGTCTCCACTAACTTCGATATAACACACTTATGCAGGCTTGACAATTAAACCCATGACACTCGAAATCTCTTTTATCTTCTCCATCTTAACCTTCGTGGGATGACCCCTTCCCTTCCATCTTTCCTACCCAGATTAATAAACCTTCCTGTTTATCCTATTTTGCTCCATCCTCTCTAAATGCCCCAACTACATCAACAACCCGTACTCAACCCTCTCATTTATATCTCTGGTAACTCCATATAGGTCTTCTTATCACTACTCTGAATTCTCTGCATAATGTTCATCTGGTACATTACTCTCAAACATATTTCCAGCTTCCTCCTAGCTGCATTTGAAGATCATATCTCATGTTAAAACTAGTATAAAATAGCGACAAGATGGTAAGACACAGGCTGAGGGACTGATCCCCCAAATACTATTTTTTTCAGAGGTTGATGGACTGATTACATCATCTTCGCTGCTGCTCCTGCTGACTCTGTATTTGACTGAAGAAGCCTACGCTGTAGGAGAAACCTTACAGCAATAGAGATACCTTAATGTACACGTGTGTCTTACCTATCATATCTCACACTCATTTAACAGCGTTGGTACCATTATGCTACATTTCACATTTGTTTTCATTGATAATTGCTTTTGTTTCCAGAGATGCCTCATCATTCCGTATACATTTTCTTCCTCTTCTAGTGTTGGGTCTACCTCGTCTTTCACAGACACATCTACTGACAAGTCTACTATCAAATATCTGAATCCATTCACTTATACTTCCTCCTTTCAATTTGATAATCACTGCTTAATTACCTAGACTCTCTTGTTACTTTCCTTCTATTACATACCCTACCAAACTCGTCTACCAACCTTGGCAACTTGTCTTCAGAATCTCCCCATAGAACAGTGTCATCAGCATACAGCAACTGTGGAAACTTATACTTTCTTTATCTTTTAATCCCACTCCTCTCTCTCTCTCTCTCTCTCTCTCTCTCTCTCTCTCTCTCTCCAACATCCCAGCGTTCATTTCTTTTACAACCTCATCTATAAATATGCTAAATAACAAAAAAAGCCATAATACCATGACTGGAACAATACACTAATAGCACATACTTTTCTAAAACCAACTTCTGTTAAAAAATAGTCCCACTGTCTACGACATACTCTAACTTGAGCCTCGCTCTCTATATGAAAAATCCTACTGCCTCTAGCACCCTACCACCTATTGCTCTAATTTGCAACATCTACTGTATTTTACACATGCTCTTTCTAAATTCGTAAATGCAACAAACAGTTCGTTAACTAAGTATTGTTGAAGTATATAGTTCAGTATAAACGCGTAGTCTACACACCCACTAACCTTTCTAAAGCCTCTTTGTTCCTTTGTGATCGCACTCTCTGTCTTTCCCGTAACTCTTTTAATAATATTTAAACCATTAACTTTCACCCGGTAAACTCACCAGGCTTATTACCCTATTATTCTTACACTGTTTTCTCCTTTGTTCTTATACTAAGAAAGAGTGCATGCTACCTGGCAGTGTTTGAGTGCCTTCCCTTCTCTCTCTCTGTATAGAAGACTCCAATCTCTCTAAAACTATATTCCTACCTGCTGTAAATATCTCAGAACTAAATATCTCAGTACTAAATATCTCAGTACTAAATATCTCAGTACTAAATATCTCAGTACTAAATATCTCAGTACTAAATATCTCAGTACTAAATATCTCAGTACTAAATATCTCAGTACTAAATATCTCAGTACTAAATATCTCAGTACTAAATATCTCAGTACTAAATATCTCAGTACTAAATATCTCAGTACTAAATATCTCAGTACTAAATATCTCAGTACTAAATATCTCAGTACTAAATATCTCAGTACTAAATATCTCAGTACTAAATATCTCAGTACTAAATATCTCAGTACTAATCTCATTTGTTTCAGGTGATGTATTTACTATCATTCTACGTATACAGTGCCTCCTACACCTCCCCCGCCATCACCTCCAGCCAGGTCCTCACTTCTTGGTATGTTATTATGATGTGTTCAGTGAGTGTGTACAATCACTGCCTTCCCTTTCAAAGTCAATATTTCATTTCTATCTTTCTAGTGCATCATCTTCTCATCTATCATCTTCGTTTATCTTTAATTGCCAAGTTAATTTTTTCCCTCGATTTTCTCAATTTATTTCTCTCACTCTCTCTCTCTTCTTCTTCAAAATCTATGCTTCAGCAAAATTTAAGTGAGGAGACTCCCATTCTCTCCTTCGCTCTCATGCACACTCTCACCACTATTTACTTTCTCTTTTTCCTCTCTCTCTCTCTCTCTCTCTCTCTCTCTCTCTCTCTCTCTCTCTCTCTCTCTCTCTCTCTCTCTCTCTACAGGGTTTGACAGGTTAAGGATCCCCTAAGCTTTATTGACAGCTATATTACAGGTTAAGGATTCCCTAACTTTATTGGCAATTGAAGAGCTGTTACCTACATCAGCTCATTTGAAAGCATTTTTATTGTTATGAGACATACAAGTAGGGGAACAGGATGAAGTTGGAGCCATCTGTGAGCCAGCATTTTCATTTGATCAACTGACTTTATCTCGTTGACATCATTATGCTGTACAGATGTGTTCCATACTCGAGTCATCCTGGGTATGTATGATCTCAGATGGAGTGATGTTCTGGAGAAGGGTACAGCCAGAGTGAAGTTGCTGCTTTCTGCCCGTCTTGTGGCATAAAAGCTTGTTTCACGCTGTCCTCGAAGTGGATCCAAGTGTGGTACTTTGACAATATTGGCGTTGTACATAACAGTAAGGCCACCCACATCCCTCCTATGTTGAAGGCTCTGCTGAAATGACAGATCTATCCAGGATGGGTCCAGGCGAGAGATGAGACGTCTTGCTCTGTTCTCTACTCTGTCAAGCAGTCGCAGATGAGAGGGGAGGCAGGCAAACCAAGAAAGTGGAGCATACTCAAGGTGTGAGCGTACTTGTGCCTCATACAGAATCTTGCAACCCCTACTGTCAAGTAGATGCGAGATATGGCGAAGTGCTGCTTCCTGGCTGCCTTGTTTGCAAGATTTACAACATGGTTCTTCATGGTTAGTTTGGAGTCAAATTTCACCCCAAGGATATCAACTTCTTCTCCAGGTGCCAACATCCTCCCATTCATCCTTACTACTGCACCAGCATTACCATCATGGCGCCTAGAGACGATCATCATTTGCGTTTTCTCAGGTGCAAATGTTACTTGCCATCTATTTCCCCAAGCTGATATAGCTCTCAGCTGGTGATTGATGTAGCTTAGAGCAGCTGGCATTTCTTCTCTTGGATAAGTGAATGTCAGTGTACAGTCGTCTCTCTCTCTCTCTCTCTCTCTACTCTGCATTCTGTGTATTCTTTCTTTATTGCATAAACCTTTCATATGTTAACTAACTCTCCCTTACCATCTTCTTTACCCCATTATTCCGCAAATCGTTTGCCTTTCTGCCTCCTGCCTTTCCACCATCCTATTCTGACTCACTACTACTGTGCACTCTGCATTCTGAAATCTATCCTATACCTCTTCGACCACTCTCTATCCCACCTCTCGCCATGTAGTAGCTTATACGATCAATTAAACAGGTGGGCAACATCTAGGAGTTGCAAACACCCAGATGTTGATAGAAGGTAGTCAGTCCCTCAGTCTTGGTAGAAGGTAGACAGTCCCTCAGTTTTGATAGAAGGTAGTCAGTACGTCAGTCTTGATAGAAGGTAGTCAGTCCCTCAGTCATGATAGAAGGTTGTCAGTCCCGCCAGTCTTGATAGAAGGTAGTCAGTCCCTCAGTCTTGGTAGAAGGTAGTCAGTCCCCCAGTCTTGATAGAAGGTAGTCAGCCCCTCAGTCTTGATAGAAGGTAGTCAGTACGTCAGTCTTGATAGAAGGTAGTCAGTCCCTCAATCATGATAGAAGGTTGTCAGTCCCCCCAGTCTTGATAGAAGGCAGTCAGTCCCTCAGTCTTGGTAGAAGGTAGACAGTCCTTCAGTTTTGAAAGAAGGTAGTCAGTACCTCAGTCCTGATAGAAGGTAGTCAGTCCCTCAATCTTGATAGAAGGTTGTCAGTCCCGCCAGTCTTGATAGAAGGTAGTCAGTCCCCCAGTCTTGATAGAAGGTAGTCAGCCCCTCAGTCTTGATAGAAGGTAGTCAGTACCTCAGTCTTGATAGAAGGTAGTCAGTCCCTCAATCTTGACAGAAGGTAGTCAGTCCCTCAGTCTTGATAGAAGGTAGTCAGTCCCCCAGTCTTGATAGAAGGTAGTCAGTACCTCAGTCTTGATAGAAGGTAGTCAGTCCCTCAGTCTTGATAGAAGGTAGTCAGTCCCTCAGTCTTGATAGAAGGTAGTCAGTCCCTCAGTCTTGATAGAAGGTAGTCAGCTCCCCAGTCTTGATAGAAGGTAGTCAGTACCTCAGTCTTGATAGAAGGTAGTCAATCCCCCAGTCATGATAGAAGGTAGTCAGTCCCTCAGTCTTGATAGAAGGTAGTCAGTCCCTCAGTCATGATAGAAGGTAGTCAGTCCCTCAGTCTTGATAGAAAGTAGTCAGTCCCTCAGTTTTAATAGAAGGTAGTCAGTCCCTCAGTCTTGATAGAAGGTAGTCAGTCCCTCAGTCTTGATAGAAGGTAGTCAGTCCCCCAGTCTTGATAGAAGGTAGTCAGGCCCCCAGTCTTGATAGAAGGTAGTCTGTCCCTAAGTCTTGATGGAAGGTAGTCAGTCCCTCAGTCTTGATAGAAGGTAGTCAGTCTCTCAGTCTTGATAGAAGGTAGTCAGTCCTGTCTTGATAAGTAGCTGTCCTCAGTCCTTGATAGGGAGGGTAGTCGCAGCCTGATGGTCAGTACCAGTTGTGAATAGCAGTCCTAGTCCTGAAGAAGGTAGCTCCTCAGCTTGAAGGTGGTAGTCAGTCCCTCAGTCCTTGATGGAGTAGTCAGGTCAGTAGCCTTATGAAGGTTCATCGGCCTTGAGAGAAGGTAGAGGTAGTCTTATAGAAGGTCCCGTCAGCCCCCAGTCTTGATAGAAGGTAGTCAGTCCCTCAGTCTTGATAGAAGGTAGTCAGTCCCTCAGTCCTTGATAGAAGGTAGTCAGTCCCTCAGTCTTGATAGAAGGTAGTCAGTCCCCCTCAGTCTTGATAGAAGGTAGTCAGTCCTCAGTCTTGATAGAAGGTAGTCAGTCCTCAGTCTTGATAGAAGGTAGTCAGTCCTCAGTCTTGATAGAAGGTAGTCAGTCCTCAGTCTTGATAGAAGGTAGTCAGTCCCCTCAGTCTTGATAGAAGGTAGTCAGTCCCTCAGTCTTGATAGAAGGTAGTCAGTCCAATCAGTCTTGATAGAAGGTAGTCAGTCCCTCAGTCTTGATAGAAGGAGGTAGTCAGTCCCCTCAGTCATTGATAGAAGGTAGTCAGTCCCTCAGTCTTGATAGAAGGTAGTCAGTCCTCAGTCTTGATAGAAGGAGGTAGTCCTCAGTCCCTTGAGAAGGTTCAGTCCCAGTCTTGATAGAAGGTAGTCAGTCCCTCAGTCTTGATAGAAGGTATCAGTCCCTCAGCTGATAGAAGGTAGTCAGTCCTCAGTCTTGATGAAGGTGGAGTCAGTCCCTCAGTCTTGATAGAAGGTAGTCAGTCCCCTCAGTCTTGATAGAAAGTCAGTCCTCAGGTTTTAAAAGAGTCAGTCCCTCAGTCTTGATAGAAGGTAGTCAGTCCTCAGGCTTGAGAGAAGGTAGTCAGTCCCTCAGTCTTGATAGAAGGTAGTCAGTCCCTCAGTCTTGATAGAAGGTAGTCAGTCCCTCAGTCTTGATAGAAGGTAGTCAGTCCCTCAGTCTTGATAGAAGGTAGTCAGTCCCTCAGTCTTGATAGAAGGTAGTCAGTCCCTCAGTCTTGATAGAAGGTAGTCAGTCCCTCTGCCTCAAGTAGAGGCAGGAGACCAGTGACTTATATACTATAGCAAAACATAAAAAGCAGCAGGTGGATATTGCATCTCCCATTTTCTTATTGCCTCCAGTACTGAAGAAGCCTGCTGAGCAGGCGAAACGTTTCCTCAATAAAGATTCCCAGGTGTTGTCTATGTATTTTACTTTCACTGTATCAGTCGCTCAATCTACCGATTCATCTATTCTTATCTACCAGTGTGTAGTCTAGCAAAGACAAGAAAGCGCTAAACACGCAAGGGTCATAAAGCGATGGGGAAATGGGAAAATAAATGGTTATGATCCGAGGAGAGAGAAGGTAGATGAAATTACTTGATTTGTGAGCTCTTCTCCACTAGCAAAGTGATTATTCTCTTCTTCTTCTTCTTCTTCTTCTTCTTCTTCTTCTTCTTCTTCTTCTTCTTCTTCTTCTTCTTCTTCTTCTTCTTCTTCTTCTTCTTCTTCTTCTTCTTCTTCTTCTTCTTCTTCTTCTTCTTCTTCTTCTTCTTCTTCTTCTTCTTCTTCTTCTTCTTCTTCTTCTTCTTCTTCTTCTTCTTCTTCTTCTTCTTCTTCTTCTTCTTCTTCTTCTTCTTCTTCTTCTTCTTCTTCTTCTTCTTCTTCTTCTTCTTCTTCTTCTTCTTCTTCTTCTTCTTCTTCTTCTTCTTCTTCTTCTTCTTCTTCTTCTTCTTCTTCTTCTTCTTCTTCTTCTTCTTCTTCTTCTTCTTCTTCTTCTTCTTCTTCTTCTTCTTCTTCTTCTTCTTCTTCTTCTTCTTCTTCTTCTTCTTCTTCTTCTTCTTCTTCTTCTTCTTCTTCTTCTTCTTCTTCTTCTTCCTCAAGTGGTAGTCAGAGGGGAAATGTTATCTCTGGTTTAAGAGAATGCTAAATGTATGAGAGGTTGCCATGGTTACCTCTTGTAGAGGGCATCAAGTGCTGGTGGGTAGTGATGGTGGTAGGTCAGTAGGTGGTGATGGTGGTAGGTCAGTAGGTGGTGATGGTGGTAGGTCAGTAGGTGGTGATGGTGGTAGGTCAGTAGGTGGTGATGGTGGTAGGTCAGTAGGTGGTGATGGTGGTAGGTCAGTAGGTAGTGATGGTGGGAGGTCAGTAGGTGGTGATGGTGGGAGGTCAGTAGGTGGTGATGGTGGGAGGTCAGTAGGTGGTGATGGTGGGAGGTCAGTAGGTGGTGATGGTGGGAGGTCAGTAGGTGGTGATGGTGGGAGGTCAGTAGGTGGTGATGGTGGGAGGTCAGTAGGTAGTGATGGTGGGAGGTCAGTAGGTGGTGATGGTGGGAGGTCAGTAGGTGGTGATGGTGGGAGGTCAGTAGGTGGTGATGGTGGGAGGTCAGTAGGTGGTGATGGTGGGAGGTCAGTAGGTGGTGATGGTGGTAGGTCAGTAGGTGGTGATGGTGGGACGTCAGGAGGTGGTGATGGGTGGGAGGTCAGTAGGTGGTGATGGTGGGAGGTCAGTAGGTGGTGATGGTGGGAGGTCAGTAGGTGGTGATGGTGGTAGGTCAGTAGGTGGTGATGGTGGTAGGTCAGAAGGTGGTGATGGTGGTAGGTCAGTAGGTGGTGATGGTGGTAGGTCAGAAGGTGGTGATGGTGGTAGGTCAGTAGGTGGTGATGTTGGTAGGTCAGTAGGTGGTAATGATGGTACGTCAGTAGGTGGTGATGATGGTAGGTCAGTAGGTGGTGATGGTGGTAGGTCAATAGGTGGTGATGGTGGTAGGTCAGTAGGTGGTGATGGTGGTAGGTCAGTAAGTGTTAATGGTGGTACATCAGCCTGGACCAAGTTGACGTTTCGCCTTTGCAATTTTTGGGCCAAGCAATCCTGAATGCGAACAAATCGTTTCGGAAACTGACAAGGTGATCAGTGAGACCCTTGGGTGCAACGTTTCGGAAATCTTGATGGTGGGAACTTTTTGCTCTCCACTGGCATCTTCAGTTAAGTAGCAGAGAACTGCGGAAGCCAGTTGGAGAGCGAAATGTTTCCAGAATAAAGATACCCAAGCGTTGCACAAGGAGTACCCAGGAGTACCTTAAACTATCAAGGGCTATCCAGAAGTTCCCAGGACTACCCAGGAGTGCCCAAAAGTACCCAGGAGTACCTAAGAGAAAGCAGGAGTACCCAGGAGTACCTAAAACTACCAAGGACTATCCAGGAGTTCCCAGGACTACCCAGGTGCCCAGTACCCAGTACCTAAGAGCAGGATACCCAGGTCCAGGGAGTACTTAGGAGTACAGAGGAGTACCCCAGGACAACCCAGGAGTACCCAGGAGTATCCAAGAGTACCCAGAAGAACCCAGGAATATCCAGGAGTACGCAGGAGTACCCAGGACTACCCAGCATTATCCGGGAGTATCCATGAGTACCCAGGAGTACTCAGGACTACCCAGGAGTACCCAGGACTATCCAGGAGTACCCAGGGGTACCTAGAAGTGTTCAAGAGCACCCAGAACTACCCAGGAGTACCCAAGAGCAACCAGAACATCCCGGGAGTACCAAGGAGTATACAGGAGTACCCAAGAGAACCCAGAACTGCCCAGGAAAACCCAGGAGTACCCAGGAGTATCCAGGAGAACCCAGGAGTACCCAAGACTACCCAGGACTACCCAGGAGAACCCAGGACTACCCAGGAGAACCCAGGACTACCCAGGACTACCCAGGAGAACCCAGGACTACCCAGGACTACCCGGAAGTGTCCAGGACTACCCAGGAGTACACAGAAGTATCCAGGACTACCCAGGAGTACGCAGGATTATCCGGGACTACCCAGGAGTACACAGGAGTTTCCAGGACTACCCAGGGGTACACAGGAGTATCCGGGACTACCCAGGAGTACACAGGAGTTTCCAGGACTACCCAGGAGTACACAGAAGTATCCGGGACTGCCCAGGAGTACACAGGACTACCCAAGACTACCCAGGGCTACACAGGGCTACCCAGGACAACCCAGGGCCACCCAGGACTACCCAGGACTACTGATTCACAACAAAAACAGAGACCTTATCTTCACTCTTATTCTGTCTCCCTACCCTCTCTCCCTTCCTCCCTGCCTTCCCTTCCTCCCTACCTACCTAAACTCCCTTCATTCCCTCCCTCCCTCCCTCCCTCCCTCTCTACCTACCTACCCACCCTTCACTCCCTCCTCCCTCTCTCCTTCCTTACCCAAACTTCCTAACTCCCTCCTTACCCTCCCTCCCTTCCCTCCTTCCCTACCCTCCCTTCCTCCCTACCCTCC
>NC_091354.1:1094198-1104198 GCF_038502225.1 Cherax quadricarinatus
TTCAGAGTTGAATGTTGCATGATGTATGAGGCATGTCTTTCAGATTGAATGTTGCATGATGTAGAGACATGTCTTTCAGAGTTGAATGTTGCATGATGTATGAGACATGTCTTTCAGTTGAATGTTGCATGATGTATGAGACATGTCTTTCAGAGTTGAATGTTGCATGATGTATGAGACATGTCTTTCAGAGTTGAATGTTGTATGATGTATGAGACATGTCTTTCAGAGTTGAACGTTGCATGATGTATGAGGCATGTCTTTCAGAGTTGAATGTTGTATGATGTATGAGACATGTCTTTCAGAGTTGAATGTTGCATGATGTATGAGGCATGTCTTTCAGAGTTGAACGTTGCATGATGTATGAGGCATGTCTTTCAGAGTTGAATGTTGCATGATGTATGAGGCATGTCTTTCAGAGTTGAATGTTGCATGATGTATGAGGCATGTCTTTCAGAGTTGAATGTTGCATGATGTATGAGACATGTCTTTCAGATTGAATGTTGCATGATGTATGAGACATGTCTTTCAGAGTTGAATGTTGCATGATGTATGAGCATGTCTTTCAGAGTTGAATGTTGCATGATGTATGAGGCATGTCTTTCAAGAGTTAATATTGCATGATGAATGAGACATGTCTTTCAGAGTTGAATGTTGCATGATGTATGAGGCATGTCTTTCAGAGTTGAACGTTGCATGATGTATGAGGCATGTCTTTCAGAGTTGAATGTTGCATGATGTATGAGACATGTCTTTCAGAGTTGAATGTTGCATGATGTATGAGGCATGTCTTTCAGAGTTGAATGTTGCATGATGTATGAGGCATGTCTTTCAGAGTTGAATGTTGCATGATGTATGAGACATGTCTTTCAGAGTTGAATGTTGCATGATGTATGAGACATGTCTTTCAGAGTTGAATGTTGCATGATGTATGAGACATGTCTTTCAGAGTTGAATGTTGCATGATGTATGAGACATGTCTTTCAGAGTTGAATGTTGCATGATGTATGAGACATGTCTTTCAGAGTTGAATGTTGCATGATGTATGAGGCATGTCTTTCAGAGTTGAATGTTGCATGATGTATGAGGCATGTCTTTCAGAGTTGAACGTTGCATGATGTATGAGGCATGTCTTTCAGAGTTGAATGTTGCATGATGTATGAGACATGTCTTTCAGAGTTGAATGTTGCATGATGTATGAGGCATGTCTTTCAGAGTTGTATGTTGCATGATGTATGTGACATGTCTTTCATAGTTGAATGTTGCATGATGTATGAGACATGTCTTTCAGAGTTGAATGTTGCATGATGTATGAGACATGTCTTTCAGAGTTGAATGTTGCATGATGTATGAGGCATGTCTTTCAGAGTTGAATGTTGCATGATGTATGAGACATGTCTTTCAGAGTTGAATGTTGCATGATGTATGAGACATGTCTTTCAGAGTTGAATGTTGCATGATGTATGAGGCATGTCTTTCAGAGTTGAATGTTGCATGATGTATGAGACATGTCTTTCAGAGTTGAATGTTGTATGATGTATGAGACATGTCTTTCAGAGTTGAACGTTGCATGATGTATGAGGCATGTCTTTCAGAGTTGAATGTTGCATGATGTATGAGACATGTCTTTCAGAGTTGAATGTTGCATGATGTATGAGGCATGTCTTTCAGAGTTGAATGTTGCATGATGTATGAGGCATGTCTTTCAGAGTTGAATGTTGCATGATGTATGAGGCATGTCTTTCAGAGTTGAATGTTGCATGATGTATGAGGCATGTCTTTCAGAGTTGAACGTTGCATGATGTATAGAGCATGTCTTTCAGAATTAGAATGTTGCATGATGTCATGAGACATGTCTTTCAGAGTTGAATGTTGCATGATGTATGAGGCATGTCTTTCAGAGTTGAATGTTGCATGATGTATGAGGCATGTCTTTCAGAGTTGAATGTTGCATGATGTATGAGACATGTCTTTCAAGATTGAATGTTGCATGATGTATGAGACATGTCTTTCAGAGTTGAATGTTGCATGATGTATGAGGCATGTCTTTCAGAGTTGAATGTTGCATGATGTATGAGACATGTCTTTCAGAGTTGAATGTTGTATGATGTATGAGACATGTCTTTCAGAGTTGAACGTTGCATGATGTATGAGGCATGTCTTTCAGAGTTGAACGTTGCATGATGTATGAGACATGTCTTTCAGAGTTGAACGTTGCATGATGTATGAGACATGTCTTTCAGAGTTGAACGTTGCATGATGTATGAGGCATGTCTTTCAGAGTTGAATGTTGCATGATGTATGAGACATGTCTTTCAGAGTTGAATGTTGCATGATGTATGAGGCATGTCTTTCAGAGTTGAATGTTGCATGATGTATGAGGCATGTCTTTCAGAGTTGAATGTTGCATGATGTATGAGGCATGTCTTTCAGAGTTGAATGTTGCATGATGTATGAGGCATGTCTTTCAGAGTTGAACGTTGCATGATGTATGAGGCATGTCTTTCAGAGTTGAATGTTGCATGATGTATGAGACATGTCTTTCAGAGTTGAATGTTGCATGATGTATGAGGCATGTCTTTCAGAGTTGAACGTTGTATGATGTATGAGGCATGTCTTTCAGAGTTGAACGTTGTATGATGTATGAGACATGTCTTTCAGAGTTGAACGTTGTATGATGTATGAGACATGTCTTTCAGAGTTGAATGTTGCATGATGTATGAGACATGTCTTTCAGAGTTGAACGTTGTATGATGTATGAGGCATGTCTTTCAGAGTTGAACGTTGTATGATGTATGAGACATGTCTTTCAGAGTTGAATGTTGCATGATGTATGAGACATGTCTTTCAGAGTTGAACGTTGTATGATGTATGAGGCATGTCTTTCAGAGTTGAACGTTGTATGATGTATGAGACATGTCTTTCAGAGTTGAACGTTGTATGATGTATGAGACATGTCTTTCAGAGTTGAATGTTGTATGATGTATGAGACATGTCTTTCAGAGTTGAATGTTGTATGATGTATGAGACATGTCTTTCAGAGTTGAATGTTGTATGATGTATGAGACATGTCTTTCAGAGTTAAGAATGTTGTATGATGTATGAGACATGTCTTTCAGAGTTGAACGTTGTATGATGCTGTAGAGACATGTCTTTCAGGAGTTGAATGTTGTATGATGTATGAGTCATGTCTTTCAGAGTTGAATGTTGCATGATGTATGAGACATGTCTTTCAGAGTTGAATGTTGTATGATGTATGAGACATGTCTTTCAGAGTTGAACGTTGCATGATGTATGAGACATGTCTTTCAGAGTTGAACGTTGCATGATGTATGAGACATGTCTTTCAGAGTTGAACGTTGCATGATGTATGAGACATGTCTTTCAGAGTTGAACGTTGCATGATGTATGAGGCATGTCTTTCAGAGTTGAATGTTGCATGCTGCCTTCATGATGTTTTGAATGAATAAAGAGAAATCAATACACTAAGTGAACCAGCAGAGAGAGAGAGAGAGAGAGAGAGAGAGAGAGAGAGAGAGAGAGAGAGAGAGAGAGAGAGAGAGAGAGAGAGAGAGAGAGAGAGAGAGAGAGAGAGAGAGAGAGAGAGAGAAGAGAGAGAGAAGAGAGAGAGAAGAGAGAGAGGAGAGAGAGAGAGAGAGAGAGAGAGAGAGAGAGAGAGAGAGAGAGAGAGAGAGAGAGAGAGAGAGAGAGAGAGAGAGAGAGAGAGAGAGAGAGAGAGAGAGAGAGATAGAGAGAGAGAGAGAGAATGCAAAAGACATTAATGAAGTGTCAGCCAGGAACGCAACCTGTCACACACACATAGTGTGGGAACCAGACATGAATTTCATTTACGCAGAAAACACCTTCACCTCGGTAGCCTCAGCTTCCACCTCGGTAGCCTCAGCTTCCACCTCGGTAGCCTCAGCTTCCACCTCGGTAGCCTCAGCTTCCACCTCGGTAGCCTCAGCTTCCACCTCGGTAGCCTCAGCTTCCACCTCGGTAGCCTCAGCTTCCACCTCGGTAGCCTCACCTTCCACCTCGGTAGCCTCACCTTCCACCTCGGTAGCCTCACCTTCCACCTCGGTAGCCTCAGCTTCCACCTCGGTAGCCTCAGCTTCCACCTCGGTAGCCTCACCTTCCACCTCGGTAGCCTCACCTTCCACCTCGGTAGCCTCAGCTTCCACCTCGGTAGCCTCAGCTTCCACCTCGGTAGCCTCAGCTTCCACCTCGGTAGCCTCACCTTCCACCTCGGTAGCCTCGACTTCAGGACACATAAAACATACTTCTTATCGGCCATTTCTTTTATTTTGATATTTCTTCGTCAATAAATAAGAATATACAAAATATCTGGGGACAAAACAATCCCCCATTTAAACAGAATGACCTGACATACTAAATAAAAGCAAGGTCACTTCGCTCACTCTCTCTATACTTGTACGAACACAATCGCCAAAACATGGAATTCTGAAGCTTCACCTGATGGCTGAGTATTGGGTGTGGGTGATATGCTAGGTGGCGATCAGGTGTAGGTGCAGAGTTCAAGCCTTGCTCAGGGGATGGTAGGTGGGTTAATACCACCACTTGCAGGAGAACACCACGAAGATATGTCAAGGGAGGAGGAAAGGAAGTCTGGTGTTTATGTCTGGGTTGTGGAAAAAGGAACGTGTGTGTGTGTGTGTGTGTGTATGTGTGTGTGTGTGTGTGTGTGTGTGTGTGTGTGGGCGTAGGAAGGAACGTAAATGTGTAGGTGCCAGAAAGTGTGCGTAGTTGTAGATATAAGGAGCGAGGGTGGTTGACGTGATTACATACGGCGTGAATGTAGATGCAAGCGTTTCGGCACATGCCTTTAAAGTGCGTTTTCCTCGCAAGCAAAAGTGTATTAAAACAGAGGTTTGTGTGTGTGTGTGGGGGGGGGGTACTCAAGTATCCGTGGAGGAGAGATAAAAGCATGGATCTGAATACTGGCGTGAGTGTGGGCGTGGGGCTTCAATGTGGTGTCCTCAGCTTTGGGATCAGGGACTATCTCTGAGGTCTCAGTGCGGGTCACTAGCGAAGCTTACTCTATCCTGGAAGACTAGTCTAGCAGTCGTAACAAGCTTCAAAAATAATGTACTCAAAGTACATCCACAATACTTAAATTCCTATTAAAATACATGTATTTATTTTGTTCTAATTCCTTTGATACAAAGGACACATGCATTACCTGGAGAATATGGATTGATTTAGGGCTATGTCATATCAAAATTAACAACGTGTTTGATATGTGGAAGTTTGACATGAGCTGTTGACATGTGTAATAGACACTGGTCATTGGTATAACGAAATCCACACGGAGACAATAAAATAGAAGAGAAGTGATTTGCATTTCGGCAGAAAGCTTGCTGAAGAAGGCCTCACAGTGAGGCCGAAATACTGAACACTTTTCTTGTACTTCATTGCGTCCCTGGGGTCGTTCTTTTGAGCCAGGATTTAGTATATGTTGGTCAGGACGCTGTGTCACACACAAGGTTCGCGTTCCACTGAGTCGTTCCCAGGTAAGTTTACTATCACAGTCCAAGTAACGTAGTGCTGGGCTCCTGCCACAGCACACGCAGTCTTTGGCACGGTAACGTCACGTACAGGCACCAAACAGGGCCACAATGTTAATCACAGGCACCCATTATGACCAATGGGCCATACGTCAAACAGGGCCATAACGTTATTCATAGTGACCTCTTGTGACCTCTTGGCCACACATCAAGCAGGGCCACAAAGTTATCTACAGGAACCCTTCATAACTTTTGGGCCACACATCAAGCAGGGCCGCACACCAAGTAGGGCCACACATCAAGCAGGGTCACACATCAAACAGGGCTACACACCAAACAGAGCCACACACTAAACAGGGCCACAAGAATGTAAACCAGACCCTATATCATATAACTGTTTGGCTACAGGCTTTCAGGTTGAAAGTCAGTATCATTGATCCCACGAATATTGATCTTATCATGTTGTTTTATGTAGTCTGTTTCACACAGATGCAGGCTACTACTCCATGCTGTACAGGTATAAGTCTGCAATCTGGATCACCAGCTCAGGTATCACGGTCCCTGGCTCAACCCATTTCAAAAGGTTTTGGGATCACCATTACTGATTGCATAGCTCCCTAGGTCACCAGCACAGGTCACGTAGCCTTTTTATCACCAGACGAGGTCATATGGTCCCTGGGTACCCAGCCCAGGTCACAGCAGCTGTGTATCATGTTGAATAGAGGGAGGAGGAACACTCCCACTCTGGGTTACATCCCTCGCTGTATGGGTGACGCTGAGGTCAGAAGCCATTCGCAGATACGTTTTGTTGTTTCCTTCTTGTCGACTGTGGTCTGTATACCATAAGATCTCAAGAGCTCGACAAGCTTCTTCTTCTCCGCGCACTCGTACAATGGCTTGGTGCTGGTGACGAAGATTTCTGAAGAACTCTCGTCGAAGGCGATGTCGAGAGGATCCATTCCTTTAACTAGCCAGGAATCAGAGAGGTATTTGTAAACCTCCCTCACGCCAGCACGCTTCTCAGATTTAGGCTCCAGCAGGCGTCGCAGAAGGCGAAGAAGCCGCGGAGTGAAGCACTTGAATCGACGAGGAATTTTTGTAGTCTTGCGTTTGAGCCAGGCCACCCAGGAGTTGTAGTGACGGTCCGTGATATCTGCCGAGTACCAGGGATACGACCCCGTCAGGCACGCGAAGATTAGGATACCGAGCTGCCATGCATCTAGGCAGGTCTCCACGTGGTATCCCTCGTTGTACACCGCCTGGCACACCTCTGGTGGGGCCCAGGGCACCCGTACGTTGACTTTCTTCACCAAGGCTCCTGCACGTTGAGTGTTGCCGAAGTCTCCCAGCTTCACACGCGAGAGTTCCCGGTCGAAGACGAAGATATTTTCCAGACGAACGTCTCGGTGAACCAAGTCTTTGCTGTGTACGAACTCCAGAGCGAAGGCAATTTGTTCAGCCACGCGCTTGGCTCGAATTTCCCCTAGACCGCCTTTCCTCACAAACTGAGCCAAATCTCCGTTGGGCGCTAGCTCTTGGGCGAACACAAACGAGCTGTTTGTCTCAAAGGCCACATCAAAGCTATTGACAACGTTGGGGTGCGGGCTGAGGTAATAATTGTAATGGAACTCGCGAAAGAAATCCTTCTTCTTCGTCGTCTCTTTCTGCACACACTTGAGGACGACGTTATTGTCAGTCTCGAGGTGTTTGGCAGAGTACACCTTGGCGTACCAGCCTTCAGCCAGCAGTCGCACGTCGGAGAACTGCCGGTCCAGCTCCAGCCGCGGCAGTTCGAAAGTTTTGACCCGGTGGAAGCTGGCCCCTTTACTGCCTCCACTCATCTCTGTGGAGAGAAGAAGCAATACTCATTAATGCCAGTCGTTAGAGCAGTAAACAAAATAACAATATCTTCCATACCGTGCTAGCAATGCTAGTGTTACCTAATTCTCATTACAAAACAAAATTTCAAGTCAAAAGGTGAATAAATACATCAATATAATGCTGACAGCACTGAAGGAGAAACAGTTCCAGAGCAAACTTTCGTTTTGATAACGTTTCGCTCCGCACTCGCGTCTTTCCTCCAGTGGTATACATTATATAACGCTGTTTCTGTTATGTATTTAAATTATATCCTACCAGCTGATCGTATATTCGTAAAGGCGTATCACTGAAGTTTCAACTCCAGTCTTTAAAGCCTCTGGCGTGTCTGAGAACACTTTCCTTCACGCAGCTTCCACAAGTCGATATATTTAGCAAGTTTCGCTGAACACGCGATCGTCAAACCTTTCATGTGTGTGTGTGTGTATGTGTGTGTGTGTGTGTGTGTGTGTGTGTGTGTGTGTGTGTGTGTGTGTGTGTGTGTGTGTGTGTGTGTTTATCACAGTAATGACGTCATGATCCTGCCAGGGGTAGGGAGGACCCACCTGAAGAAGATGGCGTGGGAGAATCCGTGTTGTCGAAGTAATAATCCAGGGCTGTCGTGGGAGGGGAGGGAAGGAAGGAGGGAACCCCGAGGTGTATATACAAGGTGGTTTTGATGCCTGTCCTGGCCGACGCCGAGTGTCACTCTGAGGGCCGCACGGCCAGGCACTCGTCTTTTTGATCTCCCCTCGGTGGTGACGTCACTGATGACGTCACGGATGGCCAGCGCCTGCGTCGTTGTCATGACGACGGTTCCAGCCGCTGCGTAAGAAGCTGTCTATAGAAAGCTAGTCTCAACGACCCTCCGTAAACTAGCATCTCTCAGCCGATGTAAACATTCTCCAGACAGCATCCTTCGACTGCGAAAAGAAGATGCGAACTCCCGGTAAACACAATTCGCCGACGTTATGAACTCTTAAGTGGAACGTAAATCTTAAAGAGCGTTCGATCTCACTTCGGACACTAAAGGGGGTTCCTTCCCCTCGCCCCCCTTCCCCTCATATCGTCTCAGCTTAAAGCTGTTCGCTTGTTCGAAAACCTTCAGCTTGCACTCTTAGCCAGAACTAACGATGTCTCTTTTTTCCACCCCCGAACTGGGGAGAGACGCGAGTCTCCGCCTTCACAATACTGTCGCTGAAAAAAAAAATAAAAAAAAAAAACGGATTTCTGGGGAAAAAATGATGAGGATGTGGATTACGATTTTTTTTTGTGTCAAAGAAAAAATTGCTTCTCATTTGGGAATGTGAAATTTAGCATTGGATTTATTTTAATTATTATTAATAGCGTTTTTCAGTGTATATACATTGAGAGGTATCTCTCAGTGTATATACACTGAGAGGTATCTCTCAGTGTATATACACTAACCGGTGTGTATATCTCAGTGTACGTAAAAAGAGAGATGACTTTAATCCCGATTTCATGTATTAAAGTATTCTTGACTGGTGGTGAACAGGTGACATGCAACCTTAATGACCCACCGTGTAGTAGATAGGTTTCAAACTCAACAAACCAACCAACCTACCCACTTCCCACTGACCCAGAGAACAAACATGAACAATTTTACTCGTACCAGCATGGTACAGTGATTAAACCATAGGATATAATACTTATAGGCCTAGCCAGAGACAGGCTCAAATCCTGGTCAATTCACCAGCCTGGAGAAAAAATAACTGTTTCTGTTACTTCTCTTACCTGTCCCGTTAGATACAGACATTTACACCAACGGGGTAAACGGGTGTTGTTCCAGTCTGGCAGCAGCAGTAATAAGCGTTCATAATTGAACGTTTGAAGCTATTCTCTGCCTGCTTGTTACCAGACCATGGTTGCCTAATGGGGCAATTAGCGTCGTTAATTGATACTAGGTTGAGGAGTGCAATGATGGTGATTATGGTGACAGTGATGATAATGATGATGATTATAATGATACTGAAGATTATAATGATAATGATAATAATAATCATAATAAGGATAATGATAATAATGATAATGATAATAATGATAATGATAATAATAATAATGACTATAATGATAATGACGATTATAATGATGATAATAATGATAATGATGATAAAGATATAATGATATCCCTGATGATACGACAATAATGGTGAAAATCATAATAATGATAATGGTAGTGATAATTACAATAATGATAACTCTGATAATAATGATAATGATGACAATGATAATAATAATAATAATAATAATAATGATAATAATAATAATAATAATAATAATAATAATAATGATACAATGATAAAATGCTAATAGTAATAATGGTAATGACAATAATGATAATTCTAATGATGATAATAATAATAATAATAATGATATGATCAAAATTATAATAAAATGATAATAATAATAATAATAATAATAATAATAATAATAATAATAATAATAATAATAATAATAATAATAATAATAATAATAATAATAAGAGTAACTTGGAGCGTGAGGAGAGAGAGGGGAGACAGGCACAGTGTCTCCCCTCTCTACGCCTGAGGGCAGATTACTATTTTTGTTCAGGTCATTGTGGAAGTGACAGCTTG
>NC_091354.1:1109198-1114198 GCF_038502225.1 Cherax quadricarinatus
GGAGGCGACGCAGAAGGCGAAGAAGGCGAGGGGTAAAGCAACGGAAGCGTCGTGGCGTCTTAGTGGTCTTACGCTTGAGCCAGGCCACCCAGGAGTTGTAGTGATGGTCTGTGATATCGGCCGAAGACCAAGGATATGAACCAGTCAGGCACACGAAGATGAGGATGCCGAGTTGCCAGGCATCCTGGCTACTGTGGACGTGATAACCTTCGTTATACACGGCCACACTCACTTCTGGTGGTGCCCAAGGTGATCCAACCTTTAACTTCTTCACCAGTGCTCCCTCTTGCTGGGTCTTGCTGAAGTCACCCAACTTAACTAGTGAGAGTTCTCGGTCAAAAACGAAGATGTTTTCTGTGCAAACATCACCATGAACCAGATCTCTCTTGTGTATAACTTCTATGGCAGAGGTAACTTGTTTAGTCACACTCTTAGCATGCTGCTCTCTAAGGCCACCTTTCTTGATGAACTTTGAGAGGTCACCTTCTGGGGCAAGTTCTTGAGTAAACATGTAGGAGCTATTGGTTTCGAAGGCTTCTGCGCGACACGAAATAATATTTGGGTGAAGACCTAGGTTATAGTTGTAGTGGAACTCTCTGTGGAAGTCTTTCTTCTTGGTGGCGTTCTTCTGTACACACTTGAGAGCGACACTGGTGAAGAGGGGCTGAAGGCATCTCGCGCCGAAGACCTTGACGTTGTTAGTCTCCTTCAGGAGTCTCACTTCAGCGAACTGCTGCTCCAGCTCCAGCGTCGTCAGCTCCACCATCTTAACACTTTTGAAGCTCTCTTTTCTCTCTGCCTCAGACATTTCTAGAAATAAAAAAAAGGAGCATTAAATTACTATCAGTCAGCAACTAATCGAATCTCCTTCACATGATAAATGTCAAAAATATTTCATTGACAAGTATTTAGCTGTTGTGAACAGATAGGCTTTAATATATTTTGTCAGGATGAACCATAAATGATAGAGAATAAATAATAGATAAATACTCACTTTCTAAAATCATGTAAGATATTCTGGAGTGGCTATTGACCAGAAACTTTCCCCTAGTAATGTAGGAAAGCTAACACTGATTTCTACAAGTTAGAGGTCTGTACTTGTCGTGAGGGATGCTGGCCTCCCTATGTTGCCTTGATGAAGACCGTTGGAGGTCTGTACTTGTCGTGAGGGATGCTGGCCTCCCTATGTTGCCTTGATGAAGACCGTTGGAGGTCTGTACTTGTCGTGAGGGCTGCTGGCCTCCCTATGTTGCCTTGATGAAGACCGTTGGAGGTCTGTACTTGTCGTGAGGGATGCTGGCCTCCCTATGTTGCCTTGATGAAGACCGTTGGAGGTCTGTACTTGTCGTGAGGGCTGCTGGCCTCCCTATGTTGCCTTGATGAAGACCGTTGGAGGTCTGTACTTGTCGTGAGGGATGCTGGTCTCCCTATGTTGCCTTGATGAAGACCGTTGGAGGTCTGTAACTTGTCGTGAGGGCTGCTGGCCTCCGTTTGTTGTCTTGGTAAGAATCTATTCGGGTTTTATCCCCAGCTTCTCATGACGTCAATGCTGAGGTCAGTTTACCCAGTACCAAGCAGCAGAAGCTGCCATCAGCTGCGCGCGAGTTGCAACCACGTAATGGGAAAGCCCTGTCGCGTTGAGTGAGCCTTGAGGCTCCACCTCTACTGAAGCTTCCCATTAGAGGAACTTCACGAGAAGCGTCAAATTCACTTCCATAAATTTATTTTACCACTCAAAAACCATAATTTGTCTTTCAGTTTACCCTGCTGAATATTTCATGAAGTAAGAGAACGAAGATGGAAGAAAACGATCGAAGGGGAACGAACAAGTGGCACCCGTCACAGCTGAGTACAGTGCCAAACGAGGGTGTCATATAGCAAGGAGTTCCCGTACCCTGATGTAAATAAGTTTAACTAATTCTTACGAGTCTTCTTTCAACCTGTCAACCTCATTTTCATTGCACATATCAACTTGTCAACCTCATTCCCTTACACATAAGTCTAAAGGAAGACCAAGAAAAGACTTCATACACTGAATCTATTCTTTAATTTTATTGTTTACTTTTTTTACCCTAGGGTCGAATAATACTAGAAATAATACTAGAAATAATACTAGAAATAATGCTTTTTTGTTTAAGTATTAACCCAGTTTAGTTAATTACTCGGGATAACTTCAGAGGGATAATAACCCAGTTCCCGAGGGGGAAAGTGGCACTTGCCGAGGGAAAGTGACAGTTATCGAGGGGAAAGTGACAGTTATCGAGGGGAAAGTGACAGTCATCGAGGGGAAAGTGACAGTTATCGAGGGGAAAGTGACAGTTATCGAGAAGAAAGTGACAGTTAACGAGGGGAAAGTGACAGTTATCGAGGGGAAGTGACAGTTATCGAGAAGAAACTGACAGTTAACGAGGGGAAAGTGACAGTTATCGAGGGGAAAGTGACAGTTATCGAGGGAAAAGTGACAGTTATCGAGGGAAAAGTGACAGGTCCCGAAGGAAAGCAACCCTGATAGCGGTCGAGATAAGTATACTGAATGTCAGTATACTGAAAGTCAGTATACTGAAAGTCAGTATACTGAATGTCAGTATACTGAATGTCAGTATACTGAAAGTCAGTATACTGAATACCAGTAGAAGTTCACAACATAATCTTGTTATCTTACATGTTCAGTAGAATGCATTTTCGCGAGCGCTAAACCCTTATGAGACTTCAGCACGGGAAAGGGGTGGTTCAGGCTTGACCCTCCGTCTGTAGTCAGACCTTCAGGAATAAACAGGAACAGAATATATCATTTGTCCTGTTTTACGAGGTTTAACGTAATGTACAGTGATTGTGTGGGGTGTACGGTGATTGTGTGGGATGTACGGTGATTGTGTGGGATGTACGGTGATTGTGTGGGATGTACGGTGATTGTGTGGGATGTACGGTGGTTTTGGGGGATGTACAGTGATTGTGTGGGATGTACAGTGATTGTGTGGGATGTACAGTGATTGTGCGGGATGTACAGTGATTGTGTGGGATGTACAGTGATTGTGCGGGATGTACAGTGATTGTGTGGGATGTACAGTGATTGTGTGGGATATACAGTGATTGTGTGGGATGTACAGTGATTGTGTTGGATGTACAGTGATTGTGTGGTATGTACAGTGATTGTGGAGTATGTACAGTGATTGTGTGGGATGTACAGTGATTGTGTGGGATGTACAGTGATTGTGTGGGATGTACAGTGATTGTGTGAGATGTACAGTGATTGTGTGGGATGTACGGTGATTGTGTGGGATGTACAGTGATTGTGTGGGATGTACGGTGATTGTGTGGGATGTACAGTGCTTGTGGGGGATGTACAGTGATTGTGTGGGATGTACAGTGATTGTGTGGGATGTACAGTGATTGTGTGGGATGTACAGTGATTGTGTGGTATGTACAGTGATTGTGGAGTATGTACAGTGATTGTGTGGGATGTACAGTGATTGTGGGGGATGTACAGTGATTGTGTGGGATGTACAGTGATTGTGTGCGATGTACGGTGATTGTGTGGGATGTACAGTGATTGTGTGGGATGTACGGTGGTTTTGGGGGATGTACAGTGATTGTGCGGGATGTACAGTGATTGTGTGGGATGTACAGTGATTGTGTGGGATGTACAGTGATTGTGCGGGATGTACAGTGATTGTGTGGGATGTACAGTGATTGCGTGGGATGTACAGTGATTGTGTGGAATATACAGTGATTGTGTGGGATGTACAGTGATTGTGTTGGATGTACAGTGATTGTGTGGTATGTACAGTGATTGTGGAGTATGTACAGTGATTGTGTGGGATGTACAGTGATTGTGTGGGATGTACAGTGATTGTGTGGGATGTACAGTGATTGTGTGGGATGTACAGTGATTGTGTGGGATGTACGGTGATTATGTGGGATGTACAGTGATTGTGTGGGATGTACGGTGATTGTGTGGGATGTACAGTGCTTGTGGGGGATGTACAGTGATTGTGTGGGATGTACAGTGATTGTGTGGGATGTACAGTGATTGTGTGGGATGTACAGTGATTATGTGGGTTGTACAGTGATTGTGTGGGATGTACAGTGATTGTGTGGGATGTACAGTGATTGTGGGGGATGTACGTACAGTGAGTGTAAGGGATGTACAGTGTGTGGGATGCACAGTGAGTGTTGGGGATGTACAATGACTGTGTCCTTGTTGATGATTCTGCTTAGGGGATTGGCACAGTGCCACGGGTACACGCCCTCACACACACCTACACACACACACACACACACACACACACACACACACACACACACACATACAGACATACACACACACACACACACACACACACACACACGCACACACACACACACACACACACACGCACACACACACACACACACACACACACACACACACATACACACACACACACCACACACACACACACACACACACACTCACACACACACACACACATACACATACACACACACACACACACACACACACACACACACACACACACACACACACACACACACACACACTACGTCTTGGCTTCCTCGCTAGAAACCCATCAGGCAGGTGTCTTGATGCAGATGCAAAGCTCGACAAGATGACTGAAGGAAGGCAGGTGTGTGCAGAAGGTACATACATGCCAACAAAAAATGACTGGAAAAAAGCAGGTGTGGGCAGCAGGTACATGTCAACAAGATGACTGGAGGAATGCAGGTGTGGGTAGCAGGTACATGTCAACAAGATGACTGGAGGGAGGCAGGTGTGGGCAGCAGGTACATGTCAACAAGATGACTGGAGGAAGGCAGGTGTGGGCAGCAGGTACATGTCAACAAGATGACTGGAGGGAGGCAGGTGTGGGCAGCAGGTACATGTCAACAAGATGACTGGAGGGAGGCAGGTGTGGGCAGCAGGTACATGTCAACAAGATGACTGGAGGGAGGCAGGTGTGGGCAGCAGATACATGTCAACAAGATGACTGGAGGGAGGC
>NC_091354.1:1124198-1126698 GCF_038502225.1 Cherax quadricarinatus
AGCCACTAGATAAAGCATATAAAGCCACTAGATAAAACATATAAAGCCACTAGGTAAAACATATAAAGCCACTAGATAAAGCATATAAAGCCACTAGATAAAGCTTGTAAAGCCACTAGATAAAGCATATAAAGCCACTAGATAAAGCTTGTAAAGCCACTAGATAAAGCATATAAAGTCACTAGAAAAGCATATAAAAAAAAGCCACTAGATAATGCTAACTGAAGACAACCTACGCAGACTGACTACAACAGCTGAACCAGAGACACTTAAAAAATTGAGGAGACATGACAACGACGTACAAAATAATCAGCGGATTCGATACTGCAGTCATGTCAATCGATTTCAAGAGTATAGGATATATTAATGAAAATGAGTAGCATGTTTATCAGGAAGTGTTTCTTCAGCCTAAAGATGGTCGGGAAGTGGATCGAGTTAGTTGAGGCAGTAAAAGCAGATATCGTACACAGCTTTGAGAGTAGATACGATAGGGCCCATGAGGCAGGGAACTAGTGAAGCAGGTTGTATATAGTTAATAATGCAAACTAGTTGGTAATCGATCCTCATATATATATCTAAGTGAGGATAATTTGACATGTAAACTATAATAGTAATAATAATAATAATAATAATAATAATAATAATAATAATAATAATAATAATAATAATAATAATAGTAATGATAATAATAATAATAATAATAATAATAATAATAATAATAATAATAATAATAATAATAATAATAAATGGTAATAGTAAGAAGAGGAAGAAGAAGAAGAAGAAGAAGAAGAAGAAGAAGAAGAAGAAGAAGAAGAAGAAGAAGAAGAAGAAGAAGAAGAAGAAGAGGAGGGGGGAAAGAGAAAATAAAGAAGCAGGAATCTCTAATGCAGCTCTGAATAGACAAAAAAAGATTGTGTCGGCTCTTGCCAAAGTGTTTTGTATACTCTGAGAACTGCTGTAACCAGGCCGAATTCTCACTTCTTGGAACACACACACACACACACACACACACACACACACACACACACACACACACACACACACACACACACACTCATCAGACAAATATCTGACTATAAACAATCACCCAGACAGAGTAGAAAGATGTAGTGAGATCACTGGGAATGACAGATAAATGTACCAGGAACACAAGACATTATTCCAAGATCTCTTGGTCAGCTCTCCTCTCACTTGATGCGAGGAAGGGGAATCGTGCCCACGTACTGGCAGCAGCCACAACACACCAGGAAACTGGTCACGTCAAGGACAATGAAATCACATAAGAATTTCGACATTCATAGTGAAAGTGACAGTAAATATATTTAAATCTCACCATGGATGATGAAAGTGACAGTCGATATATTTAAATCTCACCATGGATAATGAAAGTGACAGTAGATATATTTAAATCTCATCATGGACAGTGAAAATGACAGTAGATATATTCAAATCTCACCGTGGACAGTGAAAGTGACGGTAGAGATACTGAACTTTCACCATAGATAGTGACAGTGACAGTAGTGATACTAAACTCTCACCATGGATAGTGAAAGTGACAGTAGAGATAGTCACCTCTCACCATGGATAGTGAAAGTGACAGTAGAGATATTTACCTCTCACCATAAATAGTGAAAGTGAAAGTAGAGATAGTGAACTCTCACCATGGCTAGTGAAAGTGACAGTAGAGATATTTACCTCTCACCATGGATAGTGAAAGTGACAGTAGAGATAGTGAACTCTCACCATGGCTAGTGAAAGTGACAGTAGAGATATTTACCTCTCACCATGGCTAGTGAAAGTGACAGTAGAGATATTTACCTCTCACCATGGATAGTGAAAGTGACAGTAGAGATAGTGAACTCTCACCATGGCTAGTGAAAGTGACAGTAGAGATATTTACCTCTCACCATGGATAGTGAAAGTGACAGTAGAGATAGTGAACTCTCACCATGGTTAGTGAAAGTGACAGTAGAGATATTTACCTCTCACCATGGATAGTGAAAGTGACAGTAGAGACAGTGAACTCTCACCATGGATACTGAAGGTGACACCAGAGCTACTATGGCGGCCACTGATGACAACGAACCACTGAAGACATAAGACTTTTAGAAAGACTGTCTCAACAACACACACAGCACCACCAGAAGGGTCTTTCACCCCGCCAACTAAAGTCTCTGTAGCAATGTTATCGAGGTTCAGCAGGTCAGTGGCCAAATTAACGTTATGGGCGATTTTCTCCACGATAAAGCCGTGTTAGTGGAATTGTCCGTGATATCTGGGAGGAGCTGGCTTGTCTGAAGACTCTGCAGAGATATCTCACTCTGCTGCTGCTGCTGCTGCTATTGTTGCTGCTGCTCCTGCTGCTGGCTGCTATTGTTGCTGTTGCTGCTGCTGCCGCTCCTGCTGTTGTTGTTGCTGCTGCCGCTCCTGCTATTGTTGTTGTTGTTGCTGCTGCCGCTCCTGCTGTTGTTGTTGTTGCTGCTGCTGCTGCTCCTGCTGT
>NC_091354.1:1131698-1181698 GCF_038502225.1 Cherax quadricarinatus
TGTACACCTTGACGCCGTTTGTGGACTCCACAAGGAGCCGTACGTCGGAAAACTGACGTTCCACCTCCATCCTAGGCAACTCCAGCATCTTAATCGTGTACAAACTGCTGCAGCTACTAATAGTCATATCTGTAATGATAGAAGTATTCGTCATCAGTATATCTGAAAGTCACAAAAAGAGCGTATCGCCAAAAAGATATATGTGAATTGTCCGCATAGTTGACTGTTGTGCAGGTGAGGGCGCTTTGAATCTATACTGTGTCAGAGCCATAATTAACTACAGAGAGAGTCGTGTTACCTTGTACTGATCGACGGAGAGAGTTTGAGGAAGATGCCATTTCTTCTCCCTCTCGACGGAGAAGGCTTGGAGATGCTACCATCTTCTCTCCTCCTCGACGGAGAAGGCTTGGAGATGCTGCCATCTCCTCCATTGCTCGACGAAGAAGGCTTGGTGACGTTGCCATCTCCTCTGCTGCTCGACGGAGAAGGCCTGGAGAAACTGCCATCTCCTATCACACCAACTTATGCAGTTTAATCCACCAAGCGGAGACTTAGGATCCAAGCAATAGTTTCACTACCACTATAATGCACAAGGAGGAATCATGTATACGCAGGAGTCTTCCTGTAGGACAAGGTGTCCACGAGGTGGGGACCAGTATCGTTCCTGTCTTGAGTGGGGTTGGGGTCTGTCTGCTCCCACTGGCAGCCACTGCCGGCTTTTATCCCAGCTCCTGACGTCACGAGTGAGTTGAGTTCACACCGGAACAGAGATAAAAGCTCAGCTCGGCCAAACACCTGGCCTGAGGCCTGAGTATAGCCGGTGTTGGCTGTAACTCGTCCACCTGCAAGTAACAACAAGCCAAGAACCTGCTTCAGCCAGCGTCTCCAGCTGCATCTTCTCAGTACCTTTGCCACATAAAAGGTAATGGAGGCTGACACTACAGAAGGTAGTGGAAATTGACATCACAGAAGATAGTAGAGGCTGACGCTACAGAAGGCAGTGGAGGCTGACACCACAGAAGGTAGTAGAGGCTGACACTACAGAACGTAGTAGAGGCTGACACCACAGTAGGTAGTGGATGCTGACACTACAGAAGGTAGTGGAGGCTGACACTACAGAAGCTAGTGCAGGCTGACACCACAGTAGGTAGTGGAGGCTGACACAACAGAAACTAGTGGAGGCTGACGCCATAGAAATTTGGAGGCTTACACCACAGAAATTAAACTGACTTAAATTGAAGACCTCTGTGCTCTGGTGAGTGTTGTAGGAGTGTTTTGGAGAGAGGTTTGGGAGTGTGGAGGAGTTACCCTGTGCCAGGGAATCCAGTAAACGCCGCAAATAATAATACAAATATTAGTCTCACGTGGCACTCTGTGGGTATGTGGTGCAATGAATGCCAAGAGAACACGTGTACTTAGGATGATCCCAGCGTGTGTGTGTCACTGCACGTCTCTCTCTCTCTCTCTCTCTCTCTCTCTCTCTCTCTCTCTCTCTCTCTCTCTCTCTCTCTCTCTCTCTCTCTCTCTCTCTCTTTCTAATTAATAAATAGTATAAATTATACCTTAATTTTTAAAAGGGTGAAGGGGTAAGCCAGTGGAAGGCCTTGGTCAGATGACCAAAGCTTCGGCTACTGGGCATCATATGATTAAACTAAGACCCGCATCAGGAAACACTTGTCCTGTTTCCTGACAAATCTTACCTAACCTAACCTATCTTTCTCTGGACAAATATAGACCTGAGGTACAGACTATTGGACAGCAAACTGTATCAAGATAATAAGTTGAAAACTAACCACCCAGGTCAGTAATGATACCAGTGGTAGTTACAGTAGTGGTGGTTGTGGTAGTTACAGTAGTGGTGGTTGTGGAAGTTACAGTAGTGGTGGTTGTGGTAGTTACAGTAGTGGTGGTTGTGGTAGTTACAGTAGTGGTGGGTGTGGTAGTTACAGTAGTGGTGGGTGTGGTAGTTACAGTAGTGATGGTTGTGGTAGTTACAGTAGTGGTGGGTGTGGTAGTTACAGCAGTGGTGGTTGTGGTAGTTACAGTAGTGGTGGTTGTGGTAGTTACAGTAGTGGTGGTTGTGGTAGTTACAGTAGTGGTGGGTGTGGTAGTTACAGTAGTGGTGGTTGTGGTAGGTACAGTAGTGGTGGTTGTGGTAGTTACAGTAGTGGTGGGTGTGGTAGTTACAGTAGTGGTGGTTGTGGTAGTTACAGTAGTGGTGGGTGTGGTAGTTACAGTAGTGGTGGTTGTGGTAGTTACAGTAGTGGTGGTTGTGGTAGTTACAGTAGTGGTGGTTGTGGTAGTTACAGTAGTGGTGGTTGTGGTAGTTACAGTAGTGGTGGTTGTGGTAGTAACAGTAGTGGTGGGTGTGGTAGTTACAGTAGTGGTGGTTGTGGTAGTTACAGTAGTTGTGGTTGTGGTAGTTACAGTAGTGGTGGTTGTGGTAGTTACAGTAGTGGTGGGTGTGGTAGTTACAGTAGTGGTGGTTGTGGTAGTTACAGTAGTGGTGGTTGTGGTAGTTACAGTAGTGGTGGGTGTGGTAGTTACAGTAGTGGTGGGTGTGGTAGTTACAGTAGTGGTGGTTGTGGTAGTTACAGTAGTGGTGGGTGTGGTAGTAACAGTAGTGGTGGTTGTGGTAGTTACAGTAGTGGTGGGTGTGGTAGTAACAGTAGTGGTGGTTGTGGTAGTAACAGTAGTGGTGGTTGTGGTAGTTACAGTAGTGGTGGGTGTGGTAGTAACAGTAGTGGTGGTTGTGGTAGTTACAGTAGTGGTGGGTGTGGTAGTAACAGAAGTGGTGGTTGTGGTAGTTACAGAAATGGTGGGTGTGGTAGTAACAGTAGAGGTGGTTGTGGTAGTTACAGTAGTGGTGGGTGTGGTAGTCACAGTAGTGGTGGGTGTGGTAGTCATAGTAGTGGTGGGTGTGGTAGTTACAGTAGTGGTGATTGTGGTAGTTACAGTAGTGGTGGTTGTGGTAGTTACAGTAGTGGTGGTTGAGGTAGTAACAGTGGTGGTGGTTGTGGTAGTTACAGTAGTGGTGGTTGTGGTAGTCATAGTAGTGGTGAGTGTGGTAGCCACAGTAGTGGTGGGTGTGGTAGTTACAGTAGTGGTGGTTGTGGTAGTTACAGTAGTGGTGGTTGTGGTAGTTACAGTAGTGGTGGTTGTGGTAGTTACAGTAGTGGTGAGTGTAGTAGTTACAGTAGTGGTGGTTGTGGTAGTTACAGTAATGGTGGTTGTGGTAGTCATAGTAGTGGTGAGTGTGGTAGTCACAGTAGTGGTGGGTGTGGTAGTTACAGTAGTGGTGGGTGTGGTAATCACAACAGTGGCAGCTGTGGTAATCACAGCAGTGGCAAGTGTGGTAGTCACAGCAGTGGCAGCTGTGGTAGTCACAGCAATGGCAGTTGTGGTAGTCAAAGAAATGGCAGCTATGGTAGTCACAGAAATGGCAGATGTGGTAGTCACAGCAGTGGGAGTTGTGGTAGTCACAGCAATGGTAGCTGTGGTAATCACAGCAGTGGCAGTTTTGGTAGTCACAGCAATGGTAGCTGTGGTAATCACAGCAGTGGCAGTTGTGGTAGTCACAGCAATGGTAGCTGTGGTAGTCACAGCAGTGGCAGTTGTGGTAGTCACAGCAATGGTAGCTGTGGTAGTCACAGCAGTGGCAGTTGTGGTAGTCACAGCAATGGTAGCTGTGGTAATCACAGCAGTGGCAGTTGTGGTAGTCACAGCAATGGTAGCTGTGGTAGTCACAGCAGTGGCAGTTGTGGTAGTCACAGCAATGGTAGCTGTGGTAATCACAGCAGTGGCAGTTGTGGTAGTCACAGCAATGGTAGCTGTGGTAGTCACAGCAGTGGCAGTTGTGGTAGTCACAGCAATGGTAGCTGTGGTAGTCACAGCAGTGGCAGTTGTGGTAGTCACAGCAATGGTAGCTGTGGTAGTCACAGCAGTGGCAGTTGTGGTAGTCACAGCAATGGTAGCTGTGGTAATCACAGCAGTGGCAGTTGTGGTAGTCACAGCAATGGTAGCTGTGGTAGTCACAGCAGTGGCAGTTGTGGTAGTCACAGCAATGGTAGCTGTGGTAGTCACAGCAGTGGCAGTTGTGGTAGTCACAGCAATGGTAGCTGTGGTAATCACAGCAGTGGCAGTTGTGGTAGTCACAGCAATGGCAGCTGTGGTAATCACAGCAGTGGTACACGTCTACCTTGACCACAGTATCCAGAGGAAGCACTGGTGTTTACCAGGTGAACCACTGGTTCGCACACCCCTGTCAGTGATAGACTAACCTGAGAACTTACTGCATAAATAGTACCAATAAACAAATATATGTACTTCCATGACTTTTTTTACATGGTATGGTATATTTTTTCTACTTAATTTCGTGTTGGTAGTGGCCAGAGGGAGTGAAGGGTGGGGAGAGAGCCTTCTGCTTCACTGTTCTTGCCTCAGACACCTGGATAACCCACTATAGTTACTGTTCTAGACAGAAATGAATGGTTCTTTTAAGCAGACAGCCTGGGAGGGAACTTGTAATTAAAGTTGTATACTATCTGTCTTTCCCATGAACTATCTCTCTCCCTCTCTCTCTCTCTACCTCTCTCTCTCTCTCTATCTCTCTCTCTCTATCTCTGTCTCTCTCTCTAAATACGTGGCTGAAGTCCAAGGGTAAAAGAGTCGCGCCATGCAGTCTGGTTGTGGTCGCCTCTAACAGGAAGACGAAGAGGAGGAGGCGGAGGAGGAGGAGGAGGAGGAGGAGGAGGAGCAGGAGCAGAAGGAGAAGGATAAGGAGGATAAAGAAGAGGAAGAGGAGGAGTAGGAGTAACATCAACTACAGACTCCAGGAACCTGCACACACATACAGTACCAACCATGGTTCCTCATCTAACCTAACACCTTCTAATCAGGAACGTAGAACATAAATCACAATACTCTGCTTGAAACAATTCATAAATAACCATAGTTCCCGAGAGAAATCTTTAAACAATCTCTCATTAAGATCTCCACCAACATCAGCATCAGAAGAGAGGTCAACTGTCGAAAAACATTACCATGTCAAGAGGCGAGAAAGACACCAGAAAAGAGGTCATTTCATCAGTCCATTTAATCCACCTTCAGTCCTTTTAACCTCAATTATAACCTTCAGTCCTTTTAGCCTTATTTATAAACAAAATAAGACTATGAAATTTAAAGTCTTCAGAATGTATGCTCAGGAAACTTCTGCGGACTGTTCAGTCGTTTATACTTTTTCCTGTATTGAGTTTTGAAGATTAATTGTCTGATTACGATACAGTGGATGACTCTGTCTCTCGTGGAAGAGCAGACCAGTTACTAGCAGTGTCACTGTATTCTTAATGTTCCTGTGCACAACTGACTGTGCACAACTGACTGTGCACAACTGACTGTGCACAACTGACTGTGCACAACTGACTGTGCACAACTGACTGTGTACAACTGACTGTGTACAACTGACTGTGTACAACTGAATGTGCACAACTGACTGTGTACAACTGACTGTGTACAACTGAATGTGCACAACTGACTGTGTACAACTGACTGTGCACAACTGACTGTGCACAACTGACTGTGCACAACTGACTGTGTACAACTGACTGTGCACAACTGACTGTGCACAACTGACTGTGTACAACTGACTGTGCACAACTGACTGTGCACAACTGACTGTGTACAACTGACTGTGCACAACTGACTGTGCACAACTGACTGTGTACAACTGACTGTGCACAACTGACTGTTCACAACTGACTGTGTACAACTGACTGTGCACAACTGACTGTGTACAACTGACTGTGCACAACTGACTGTGCACAACTGACTGTTTACAACAGACTGTGCACAACTGACTGTGCACAACTGACTGTGTACAACTGACTGTGCACAACTGACTGTGCACAACTGACTGTGTACAACTGACTGTGCACAACTGACTGTGTACAACTGACTGTGTACAACTGACTGTGCACAACTGACTGTGCACAACTGACTGTGTACAACTGACTGTGCACAACTGACTGTGTACAACTGACTGTGTACAACTGACTGTGTACAACTGACTGTGTACAACTGACTGTGTACAACTGACTGTGCACAACTGACTGTGTACAACTGACTGTGTACAACTGACTGTGCACAACTGACTGTGTACAACTGACTGTGCACAACTGACTGTGTACAACTGACTGTGTACAACTGACTGTGTACAACTGACTGTGCACAACTGACTGTGCACAACTGACTGTGCACAACTGACTGTGCACAACTGACTGTGTACAACTGTGTATAACTGACTGCACAACTGTGCACAACTGACTGTGTACAACTGACTGTGCACAACTGACTGTGCACAACTGACTGTGTACAACTGTGTATAACTGACTGCACAACTGTGCACAACTGACTGTGTACAACTGACTGTGCACAACTGACTGTGTACAACTGACTGTGTACAACTGTGTATAACTGACTGCACAACTGTGCACAACTGACTGTGCACAACTGGCTGTGCACAACTGACTGTGCACAACTGACTGTGCACAACTGACTGTGGGCAACTGACTGTGCACAACTGACTGTGCACAACTGACTGTGCACAACTAACTGTGCACAACTGACTGTGGGCAACTGACTGTGCACAACTGATTGTGCACAACTGACTGTGCACAACTGACTGTGCACAACAAACTGTGCACAACTGACTGTGCACAACTGACTGTGCACAACAAACTGTGCACAACTGACTGTGCACAACTGACTGTGCACAACTGACTACACAACTGACTGTGCTCAACTGACTGTACACAATTGACTGTGCACAACTGACTGTACACAACTGACTGTGCACAACTGACTACACAACTGACTGTGCACAACTGACTGTGCTCAACTGACTGTACACAACTGACTGTGCACAACTGACTGTGTACAACTGACTGTGCACAACTGACTGTGCACAACTGACTGTGCACAACTGACTGTGCACAACTGACTGTACACAACTGACTGTGCACAACTGACTGTGCACAACTGACTGTACACAACTGACTGTACACAACTGACTGTACACAACTGACTGTGCACAACTGACTGTGCACAACTGACTGTGCACAACTAACTGTGCACAACTGACTGTGCACAACTGACTGTGCACAACTGACTGTGCACAACTGACTGTACACAACTGACTGTGCACAACTGACTGTGCATAACTGACTGTACACAACTGACTGTGCACAACTGACTGTGTACAACTGACTGTGTACAACTGACTGTGCACAACTGACTGTGTACAACTGACTGTGTACAAATGACTGTGTACAACTGACTGTGTACAACTGACAGTGTACAACTGACTGTGCACAACTGACTGTGCACAACTGACTGTGCACAACTGACTGTGCACAACTGACTGTGTACAACTGTGTATAACTGACTGCACAACTGTGCACAACTGACTGTGTACAACTATCTGTGCACAACTGACTGTGCACAACTGACTGTGTACAACTGTGTATAACTGACTGCACAACTGTGCACAACTGACTGTGTACAACTGGCTGTGCACAACTGACTGTGCACAACTGACTGTGCACAACTGACTGTGGGCAACTGACTGTGCACAACTGACTGTGCACAACTGACTGTGCACAACTAACTGTGCACAACTGACTGTGGGCAACTGACTGTGCACAACTGATTGTGCACAACTGACTGTGCACAACTGACTGTGCACAACAAACTGTGCACAACTGACTGTGCACAACTGACTGTGCACAACAAACTGTGCACAACTGACTGTGCACAACTGACTGTGCACAACTGACTACACAACTGACTGTGCTCAACTGACTGTACACAACTGACTGTGCACAACTGACTGTACACAACTGACTGTGCACAACTGACTACACAACTGACTGTGCACAACTGACTGTGCTCAACTGACTGTACACAACTGACTGTGCACAACTGACTGTGTACAACTGACTGTGCACAACTGACTGTGCACAACTGACTGTGCACAACTGACTGTGCACAACTGACTGTACACAACTGACTGTGCACAACTGACTGTGCACAACTGACTGTACACAACTGACTGTACACAACTGACTGTACACAACTGACTGTGCACAACTGACTGTGCACAACTGACTGTGCACAACTAACTGTGCACAACTGACTGTGCACAACTGACTGTGCACAACTGACTGTGCACAACTGACTGTACACAACTGACTGTGCACAACTGACTGTGCATAACTGACTGTACACAACTGACTGTGCACAACTGACTGTGTACAAATGACTGTGCACAACTGTCTGTGTACAACTGTGTATAACTGACTGCACAACTGTGCACAACTGACTGTGTACAACTGACTGTGTCCAACTGACTGTGTACAACTGTGTATAACTGACTGCACAACTGTGCACAACTGACTGTGTACAACTGATTGTGTACAACTGACTGTGCACAACTGACTGTGCACAACTGACTGTGCACAACTGACTGTACACAACTGACTGTGCACAACTGACTGTGCACAACTGACTGTACACAACTGACTGTGCACAACTGACTGTGTACAACTGACTGTGCACAACTGTCTGTGTACAACTGTGTATAACTGACTGCACAACTGTGCACAACTGACTATACACAACTGACTGTGTACAACTGACTGTGTACAACTGACTGTGTCCAACTGACTGTGTACAACTGACTGTGCACAACCGACTGTGTACAACTGACTGTGCACAACTGTCTGTGTACAACTGTGTATAACTGACTGCACAACTGTGCACAACTGACTATACACAACTGACTGTGTACAACTGACTGTGTACAACTGACTGTGTCCAACTGACTGTGTACAACTGTGTATAACTGACTGCACAACTGTGCACAACTGACTGTGTACAACTGACTGTGTACAACTGACTGTGCACAACTAACTGTGCACAACTAACTGTGCACAACTGACTGTGCACAACTAACTGTGCACAACTGACTCTTTATTGTGCTGTCACCAGGGAGGATCCACCAGTCTCGAAACAGCGTCTCACAAGGGGCGAAATGTTGACTGAATAAAGTTCCCGGTTACTGCTTGAGTGTCTGTATTATCAGCTCACACACTGAGGCCCGTGGCTCGATCCCTGGTACGTGTGTACATGTGCAAACATTAGACGTGTTTCCTTAATACACCTGCTGTCCCTGTTCACCTAGCAGTAAGTAGGTACTTGGGCGTTAGCCGATTGGTGTGGGGTCGCATCCTGGGGACAAAATTGACCTAATTTGCGGGAAATGCTCAGCATAACAAGCGACTTTCGATATAGTAGTATGTCATAGGTGTCAGCTATGGTCTGTATAAGTTGCATCATGTACCTGCAGAAATAAAGATTATTATTATTATTTTTCCGGTACTCGTTTGTATTCCCCTACCATTGTCTGTTACTGCAAGAATGAAAAAGGAAAAAATTTGTCTATTCATGGAGGGGGAAAAAAATGTTCCTTTTTTGGGAATTAAAATGCAAAGATGTCACCTCAAATTTGACATCTGACTCAGCTTTTAAAACCTTTCTGCTGTCTTTTATTTTTTTTTAAGATCCTGGATAATGTGAGAAATCACGAAAGTAAAAGGATATTCACTATTTTTTTCATATAGAGAAGGTACTTTCTCTCTATGTGTGTCTGTTCGTACGTGCGTTCTCGTACGTTCTTGAACGTACGTGTCAATGTGAAGATATTTTTACCTGTCCGTCTTCAAGAAGTTGGTCGATTATTTTTAGCCCGTAGGTTAAGTTAATGTTGGCAAGCATGGCGAGCACTGGTAGCCACCCTGGCGACGAGGGAGAGAGAGAGAGAGAGAGAGAGAGAGAGAGAGAGAGAGAGAGAGAGAGAGAGAGAGAGAGAGAGAGAGAATGTACAGATAGGAAGATAAAAAGATAGATAGACAAGTAGATAGATAGATAGCTAGATAGATAGAAAAATAGATAGATAGATAGACAGATAAACAGAGATAGATAGATAGATAGATAGATAGATAGATAGATAGATAGATAGAGAGAGAGAGAGAGAGAGAGAGAGAGAGAGAGAGAGAGAGAGAGAGAGAGAGAGAGAGAGAGAGAGAGAGAGAGAGAGAGAGAGAGAGAGAGAGCGCACTGAGAGAGAGAATGTACAGATAGGAAGATAAAAAGATAGACAAGTAGAAAGATAGATAGCTAGATAGATAGAAAAATAGATAGATAGATAGACAGATAGACAGAGATAGATAAATAGATAGATAGATAGAGACAGAGAGAGAGAGAGAGAGAGAGAGAGAGAGAGAGCCAAGATGCAACCTTCGTGGGGACTTTAAGCATTAACAATATGTGAAGTAACACCTTGCCAAGTACCATCTGCGAAAAACCACCTGGCCAAAAAGAACCTTGCGAAGAACCACCTGACGAAGAACCACCTGACGAAGAACCACCTGACGAAGAACCACCTGACGAAGAACCACCTGGCGAAGAACCACCTGACGAAGAACCACCTGACGAAGAACCACCTGGCGAAGAACCACCTGACGAAGAACCACCTGGCGAAGAACCACCTGGCGAAGAACCACCTGAAGAAGAACCACCTGACGAAGAACCACCTGACGAAGAACCACCTGACGAAGAACCACCTGACGAAGAACCACCTGACGAAGAACCACCTGACGAAGAACCACCTGGCGAAGAACCACCTGGCGAAGAACCACCTGGCGAAGGATCTCCCGAGGTCAGGCGAGCGGTACCATTAAAACCATTACGAGTGGCGAGACGTCGCCACTCTGGCCACATAAACAAGACGAAGGGCGAAAGATGGTCCACAGGAGGACCATTCTTATCGCTAAGCTGAAACTGCTTTTATCCTCCGCACGTTTCGCACGCCGTTTTTAAATGCCTCAATAAAAGCGGACTTTTAAATAAAAGAAAACAAAAGAGAGCCCTCCAAAAATGCTCGAAACGACGTTTTTCATAGAGGACATTTCGGAAGAGTGACTTAAAATGTCGGAAACGTCGAAACGTGCAATAAAATGACTTTTAGCACGTTTCTTCTATATCTTCCAATATTTCACATATTTCTTCGTCTATAGATCAAACAAAAAATACATAATCATGTGTGATAATTAGACGACGTTTCGGCCGGTTCCTGAAGAAACGGGCAGATGGGGAGCAAGATTTTATATGGGGACAACGTCTCGCTCTGTGTAGAGCTTTATAAAGTCATGTTTCGCCCTGTGTAGAGCTTTATCGAGTCATGTTTCGCCCTGTGTAGAGATTTATCGAGTCATGTTTCGCCCTGTGTAGAGCTTTATCGAGTCATGTTTCGCCCTGTGTAGAGCTTTATCGAGTCATGTTTCGCCCTGTGTAGAGCTTTATCGAGTCATGTTTCGCCCTGTGTAGAGCTTTACCGAGTCATGTTTCGCCCTGTGTAGAGCTTTATCAAGCCATGTTTCGCCCTGTGTAGAGGTTTATCGAGTCATGTTTCGCCCTGTGTAGAGATTTATCGAGTCATGTTTCGCCCTGTGTAGAGCTTTATCGAGTCATGTTTCGCCCTGTGTAGAGCTTTATCGAGTCAAGTTTCGCCCTGTGTAGAGCTTTATCGAGTCATGTTTCGCCCTGTGTAGAGGTTTATCAAGCCATGTTTCGCCATGTGCAGAGCTTTATCAAGCCATGTTTCGCCCTGTGTAGAGGCTTATCGAGTCATGTTTCGCCCTGTGTAGAGCTTTATCGAGTCATGTTTCGCCCTATGTAGAGCTTTATCGAGTCATGTTTCGCCCTGTGTAGAGCTTTATCAAGCCATGTTTCGCCCTGTGTAGAGGTTTATCGAGTCATGTTTCGCCCTGTGTAGAGCTTTATCGAGTCATGTTTCGCCTTGTGTAGAGCTTTATCAAGCCATGTTTCGCCCTGTGTAGAGGTTTATCGAGTCATGTTTCGCCCTGTGTAGAGCTTTATCGAGTCATGTTTCGCCTTGTGTAGAGCTTTATCAAGCCATGTTTCGCCACGTGTAGAGCTTTATCAAGCCATGTTTCGCCCTGTGTAGAGGTTTATCGAGTCATGTTTCGCCCTGTGTAGAGCTTTATCAAGCCATGTTTCGCCCTGTGTAGAGGTTTATCGAGTTATGTTTCGCCCTGTGTAGAGCTTTATCGAGTCATGTTTCGCCTTGTGTAGAGCTTTATCAAGCCATGTTTCGCCACGTGTAGAGCTTTATCAAGCCATGTTTCGCCCTGTGTAGAGGTTTATCGAGTCATGTTTCGCCCTGTGTAGAGCTTTATAAAGTCATGTTGGCATCAGGGAGAGCTGCTTCGAGAGGTCAAATTCCAGCACTGAAGTGACGTTGGTTAGTCACCATGTTGCGTCAGCTGGTGGTGGACCCAGCTGGTGGTGGACCCAGCTGGTGGTGGACCCAGCTGGAGGTGGACCCAGCTGGTGGTGGACCCAGCTGGTGGTGGACCCAGCTGGTGGTGGACCCAGCTGGAGGTGGACCCAGCTGGTGGTGGACCCAGCTGGGGGTGGACCCAGCTGGTGGTGGACCCAGCTGGTGGTGGACCCAGCTGGTGGTGGACCCAGCTGGTGGTGGACCCAGCTGGTGGTGGACCCAGCTGGGGGTGGACCCAGCTGCTGGTGGATCCAGCTGCTGGTGGACCCAGCTGCTGGTGGACCCAGCTGCTGGTGGACCCAGCTGCTGGTGGACCCAGCTGCTGGTGGACCCACCTGCTGGTGGACCCAGCTGCTGGTGGACCCAGCTGCTGGTGACATATCTAGCCTTTACTCACATCGCTGTAATGCTATTTCCGACATCTATGTCTCACTTAGAAGGTGATAGAAACAGAGAGAGAGAGAGAGAGAGAGAGAGAGAGAGAGAGAGAGAGAGAGAGAGAGAGAGAGAGAGAGAGAGAGAGAGAGAGAGAGAGAGAGAGAGAGAGAGAGAGAGAGACGACTGTACACTGACATTCACTTATCCAAGAGAAGAAATGCCAGCTGCTCTAAGCTACATCAATCACCAGCTGAGAGCTATATCAGCTTGGGGAAATAGATGGCAAGTAACATTTGCACCTGAGAAAACGCAAATGATGATCGTCTCTAGGCACCATGATGGTAATGCTGGTGCAGTAGTAAGGATGAATGGGGGGAGGATGTTGGCACCTGGAGAAGAAGTTGATATCCTTGGGGAGGTGAAATTGACTCCAAACTAACCATGAAGAACCATGTTGTAAATCTTGCAAACAAGGCAGCCAGGAAGCTTACAGCACTTCGCCGTATCTCGCATCTGCTTGACAGTAGGGGTTGCAAGATCCTGTACGAGGCACAAGTACGCTCACACCTTGAGTATGCTCCACTTTCTTGGTTTGCCTGCCCCCCCTCTCATCTGCGACTGCTTGACAGAGTAGAGAACAGAGCAAGAAGTCTCATCTCTCGCCTGGACCCATCCTGGATAGATCTGTCATTTCAGCAGAGCCTTCAAAATAGGAGGGATGTGGGTGGCCTTACTGTTATGTACAAGGCCAATATTGTCAAAATACAACACTTAGATCCACTTCGAGGACAGCGTGAAACAAGCTTTTATGCCACAAGACGGGCAGAAAGCAGCAACTTCACTCTGGCTGTACCCTTCTCCAGGACATCACTCCATCTGAGATCATACATACCCAGGATGACTCGAGTATGGAACACATTCGTACAGCATAATGATGTCGCACTGACGCACTGACTTTCTTGGGTTATCCTGGGTGGCTAACCCTCCGGGGTTAAAAATCCGAACGAAATCTTATCTTATCTTATGTCAACGAGATAAAGTCAGTTGATAAAATGAAAATGTTGGCCCACAGATGGCTCCAACTTCATCCTGTTCCCTACTTGTATGTCTCATAACAATAAAAATGCTTTCAAATGAGCTGATGTTGGTAACAGCTCTTAGCTTGCCAATAAAGTTAGGAATCATTAACCTGTAATATAGCTGTCAATAAAGCTAGGGATCCTTAACCTTGTCAAACCCTGTGTAGAGAGAGAGAGAGAGAGAGAGAGAGAGAGAGAGAGAGAGAGAGAGAGAGAGAGAGAGAAAAAAAAAAAAATAAAATAAAAAAAAAAAAAAAAGAGAGAGAGAGAGAGAGAGAGAGAGAGAGTGAGATGGTAGGAGAGTAGAGGGTGGGGAGAGAAAGGGTGGGAGAGGGTAGGGGAGAGTAGAGGGTGGGGAGAGTAGAGGGTGGGAAGAGTATGAGTAAAGGTGGGGTGAGTAGAGGGTGGGGGGGAGAGGTAGAGGGTGGGGAGAGCAAAGGGAGGAGAGTAAAGATGGGGAGGGGAGTAAAGGGTGGGGAGAAAGGGTAGGGAGTAAAGGGTGGGGAATAAAGGGTGGGGGAAAGTGAAGGGTGGGGAGAGTAAAGGGTGGGGAGAGTAAAGGGTGGGGAGAGTAAAGGGTGGGGAGAGAAGTGGTTGGGGAGAGTGAAGGGTGGGGAGATAAAGGGGTAGGGAGATGAGGTTGGGGAGAGGAAATGGGGAGAGTAAAGGTGGGGAAGAAAGGGTGGGGAGAGTAAAGAGGGGAGAGTAAAGGGTGGGGAGAGAAAGGGTGGGGAGAGTAAAGGGTGGGGAGAGTAAAGTTGGGGAGAGAGAGGGTGGGGAGAGTAGAGGGTGGGGAGAGTAAAGGGTGGGGAGAGTAAAGGGTGGGGAGAGTAAAGGGCGGGTAGAGTAAAGAGTGGGGAGAGTAAAGGGTGGGGAGAGTAAAGGGTGGGGAGAGTAAAAGGATGGGGAGAGTAAAGGGTGGGGAGAGTAAAGGGTGGGGCAATAAAGTGGGGAAAGTGAAGGGTGAGGAGTAGTAGTGGGGGAGAGAAGGGTGGGAAAGTAAAGGGTGGGGAGAGAAGGGTGGGGAGAGTAAAGGGGGGGTAGAGTAAAGAGGAGAGTAAAGGGTGGGGAGAGTAAGGGTGGGGAGAGTAAAAGGATGGGGAGAGTAAAGGGTGGGGAGAGTAAAGGGTGGGGAATAAATGGTGGGGAAAGTGAAGGGTGAGGAGAGTAGAGAGTGGGGGAGAGTAAAGGGAGAGTATTGGTGGGGAGAGTAGAGGGTGGGGAGAGTAGAGGGTGGGAAGAGTAATAGAGAAAGGGGGTGGGGAGTAGGGAGGGTGGGGAGAGTGGGAGGGAGGGGAGCAAAGGGAGGGGAGAGTAAAGGATGGGGAGAGTAAAGGGTGGGGAGAGTAAAGGGTGGGGGAATAAAGGGTGGGGAAAGTGAAGGGTGGGGAGAGTAAAGGGTGGGGAGAGTAAAGGGTGGGGAGAGTGGTTGGGGAGAGTGAAGGGTGGGAGAGTAAAGGGAGAGTAAAGGATGGGGAGAGAGTAAAGGGTGGGGAGAGTAAAGGGTGGGGTAGAGTAAAGGGTGGGGAGAGTAAAGGGTGGGGAGAGTAAAGGGTGGGGAGAGTAAAGGGTGGGGAGAGTAAAGCGGGTTGGGGAGAGTAGAGGGTGGGGAGAGTAGGGAGGTGGGGGAGAATAAAGGGTGGGGGAGAGTAAAGGGTGGGAGAGTAAGGGCGGGAGAGAAAGATGGGGAGAGTAAAGGGTGGGGAGAGTGGGGAGAGGAAGGATGGGGAGGAAGGGTGGGGAGGGGAGTAAAGGGTGGGGGAATAAAGGGGTGGGGAAAGTGAAGGGTGAGGAGAGTAGAGGGTGGGGAGAGTAAAGGGTGGGGAGAGTAAAGGGTGGGGAGAGTAAAGGGCGGGTAGAGAAAGTAAATGGGGAGGGGAGGTAAAGGGTGGGGAGAGGTGGGAGAGAGTAAAGGATGGGGAGAGTAGAGGGTGGGGAGAATAAAGGGTGGGGAGAGAAAGGGTGGGGAGGGGAGTAAGGGGGGGTAGAGTAAAGAGTGGGGAGAGTAAAGGGTGGGGAGAGTAAAGGGTGGGGAGAGTAAAGGATGGGGAGAGTAAAGAGTGGGGAGAGTAAAGGGTGGGGGAATAAATGGTGGGGAAAGTGAAGGGTGAGGAGAGAGAGGGTGGGGAGGAGTAAAGGGTGGGGAGAGTAAAGGGTGGGGAGAGTAAAGGGTGGGGAGAGTAAAGGGCGGGAGAAGTAAAGAGAGGGGAAGGGTGGGGAGAGTAGGGTGGAGAGGAGAAGTAAAGGTGGGGAGAGTAAAGGGTGGGGAGAGTAAAGGGTGGGGGAATAAAGGGTGGGGAAAGTGAAGGGTGGGGAGAGTAGAGAGTGGGGAGAGTAAAGGGTGGGGAGAGTAAAGGGTGGGGAGAGTAAAGGGCGGGTAGAGTAAAGAGTGGGGAGAGTAAAGGATGGGGAGAGTAAAGGTGGGGAGAGTAAAGGGTGGGGAGGTAAAGGGTGGGTGGGTAGAGTAAAGAGTGGGGAGAGTGATGGGTGGGGAGAGTAAAGGGTGGGGAGAGTAGAGGTTGGGGAGAGTAGAGGGTGGGGAGAGTAAAGGGTGGGGACAGTAAAGGGTGGGGAGAGTAAAGGGTAGGGAGAGTAGAGGGTGGGGAGAGTATAGGGTGGGAAGAGTGAAGGGCGGGGAGAGTAGAGGGTGGGGAGAGTAAAGGTTGGGGAGAGTATAGGGTGGGGAGAGTAGAGGGTGGAAAGAGTAAAGGGTGGGGAGAGTAGAGGGGGTGGGGAGAGTATAGGGGTGGGGAGTGGGGAGAGGGTGGGGAGGGAGTAGAGGTGGGGAGAGGTAAAGGGGAGAGTAAAGGGTGGGGAGAGTAAAGGTGGGGAGTAGAGGTGGGGAGAGTAGAGGGTGGGTAGAGTAAAGGTGGGGAGGGGAGTAGAGGGGTGGGGAGAGTAAAGGGTGGGGGGAGTAGAGGGTAGGGAGATTAAAGGGTGGAAAGAGTAGAGGGTGGGGAGAGTAAAGGTTGGGAGAGTAGGGAGTGGGGAGAGTGAGGGTGGGGAGAGTAGAGGGGTGGGGAGAGAAAAGGGTGGGGAGAGTAGAGGGTGGGGAGAGTAAAGGGTGGGGAGAGTAGAGGGTGGGGAGAGTAGAGGGGTGGGGAGAGTAAAGGGTGGGGTGAGTAAAGGGTGGGGAGAGTAGAGGGTGGGGAGAGTAGATGGTGGGTAGAGTAGAAGGTGGGGAGTGAGGGTAAAGGGAGGGGAGAAGAGGGTGGGGAGAGCAAAGGGTGGGGGAGAGTAAGGGTGGGGAGAGTAGAAGGTGGGGAGAGGTAGGGTGGGGAGAGTAGGGGAGGGTGGGGAGGAGTAGAGGGTGGGGAGGAGTGAAGGGTGGGGAGAGTAGAGGGTGGGGAGAGTAGGGTGGGAAGAGTGAAAGGGGTGGGGAGAGTAGAGGGTGGGGAGGGGAGAGGTGGGGAGAGTGAAGGGTAGGGGAGAGTAGAGGGTGGGGAAGAGTAAAGAGTGGGGAGAGTAGGGGAGGGTGGGGAGAGTAGAGGGTGGGGAGAGTGAAGGGTGGGGAGAGTAGAGGGTGGGAAGAGTAAAGGGTGGGGAGAGTAGAGGGTGGGGAGAGTAGAAGGTGGGGAGAGTGAAGGGTGGGGAGAGTAGAGGGGGTGGGGAGAGAGAGGTGGGGAGAGTAGAGGGTGGGGAGAGGGTGAAGGGTGGGGAGAGTAGAGGGTGGGGAGAGTAGGGAGGTGGGGAGTGTAAAGGGGGGGGAGAGTAAAGGGTGGGGAGAGTAAAGGGTGGGGAGAGAGGGTAGAGGGTGAGGAGGGTGGGGAGAATAAAGGGTGGGGAGAGTAGGGGGTGGGGGAGGAGTAGAGGGTGGGGAGAGTAAAGGGGTGGGGAGAGTGAAGGGTGGGGAGAGTAGAGGGTGGGGAGAGTAGAGGGTGGGGGAGAGTGAGTAAGGTGGGGGAGAGTAAAGGGGTGGGGAGAGTAGAGGGTGGGGAGAGTGGTGGGGAGAGTAGTGGGGAGAGTAGAGGGTGGGGAGGGTAGAGAGGGTGGGGAGAGTAGAGGGTGGGGAGAGTAAAGGGTGGGGAGAGCAAAGGGAGGGGAGAGTAAAGGATGGGGAGAGAGTGGGGAGAGTAAAGGGTGGGGAGAGTAAGGGTGGGAGAGTAAAGGGTGGGGAGAGTGGGGAGGTGGGGAGAGTAGGGGTGGGGGAGAGTAGAGGGTGGGGAGGAGTAAAGGGTGGGGAGAGTAGAGGTTGGGGAGAGTAGAGGGGTGGGGGAGAGTAAAGGGGTGGGGAGAGTAAAGGGTGGGGATGGGGAGAGGGTGGGGAGGGGAGTAAAGGGTGGGGAGAGTAGAGGGGTGGGGGAGGGGAGTAAAGGGAAAGGGTGGGGAGAGTAGAGGGTGGGGAGAGTAGAGGGTGGGGAGAGTAAAGGGTGGGGAGAATAGAGGGTGGGGAGAGTAAAGGGGTGGGGAGAGTAAAGGGTGGGGAGAGTAAAGGGGTGGGGAGAGTAGAGGGTGGGGAGAGTAGAGGGTGGGGAGAGTAGAAGGTGGGGTGAGGTAAAGGGTGGGAGAGTAGAGGGTGGGGGGAGAGTGGGGTGGGAGAGTAAAGGGGTGGGGTGGGGAGGAGTAGAGGAGGGTGGGGAGAGTAAAGGGGTGGGGAGTAGTAGGGGTGGGGAGAGTAAAGGGTAGGGAGAGGGGTAGAGGGTGGGGGAGAGTAAAGGGTGGGGAGAGTAGAGGTGGGGAGTAGAGGGTGGGGAGAGTAGGGGTGGGGAGAGTGGGTGGGGAAAGTAGATGGGTGGGAAGAGAAAGGGTGGGGAGAGTAGAGGGTGGGGTAGTAGATGGGTGGGGAGTAGGAAGGGTGGGGAGAGTAGAGGGTGGGGAAGAGTAAAGGGTGGGGTGGGGAGTAGAAGGTGGGGGAGAGGAGGGTGGGGAGAGTAGAGGGTGGGGGAGGAGTAGGGGGAGGGTGGGGAGAGTGGGGAGAGAGGGTGGGAGGGTGGGGTAGATGGTGGGGAGAGTGGTGGGAGTGAAAGGGTGGGGAGAGTAGAGGGTGGGGAGAGTAGAGGGGTGGGGAGAGAGGGAAGGGTGGGGAGAGTAGAGGGTGGGAAGAGAGGGTGGGGAGTGAGAGGGTGGGGAGAGTGAAGGTGGGAGAGTAGAAGTGGGGAAGGGTGGGGAGAGTGGGGGGGAAGCGTAAAGGGTGGGGAGAGTAGAGGGTGGGGGAGAGAGGAGGGTTGGGGAGAGTAGAGGGTGGGAAGCGTAAAGGGTGGGGAGAGTAGAGGGTGGGGAGAGTAGAGGTTGGGGAGAGTGAAGGGTGGGGAGAGTAGAGGGTGGGAAGAGTAGAGGGCGGGGAGAGTAGAGGGTGGGGAGAGTAGAGGGTGGGGAGAGTAGAGGGTGGGGAGAGTAGAGGGTGGGGAGAAGCCTTGTGAGTTACTATCCTGACCTCATAACTCTGTACAGAAAATACAGAAAATAGAGATAGTTGTACTTTAGTATCTCTCCCTCTCTCTACCTCTCTCTCTCTCTCTCTCTCTCTCTCTCTTTCACAGGGTTTGACAAGGTTAAGGATCCCTAGCTTTATTGACAAGCTATTTACAGGTTAAGGATTCCTAACTTTATTGACAAGCTAAGAGCTGTTACCTACATCAGCTCATTTGAAAGCATTTTTATTGTTATGAGACATACAAGTAGGGAACAGGATGAAGTTGGAGCCATCTGTGGGCCAGCATTTTCATTTGATCAACTGACTTTATCTCGTTGACATCATTATGCTGTACGAATGTGTTCCATACTCGAGTCATCCTGGGTATGTATGATCTCAGATGGAGTGATGTTCTGGAGAAGGGTACAGCCAGAGTGAAGTTGCTGCTTTCTGCCCGTCTTGTGGCATAAAAGCTTGTTTCACGCTGTCCTCGAAGTGGATCCAAGTGTGGTATTTTGACAATATTGGCCTTGTACATAACAGTAAGGCCACCCACATCCCTCCTATGTTGAAGGCTCTGCTGAAATGACAGATCTATCCAGGATGGGTCCAGGCGAGAGATGACACGTCTTGCTCTGTTCTCTGTCTCTCTGTCTCTGTGTCTCCCTGTCTCTGTCTCTCTATCTCTCGTTCTCTCTGCTTTTCTGTCTGTCTGTCTGTCTGTCTGTCTGTCTGTCTGTCTGTCTGTCTGTCTGTCTGTCTGTCTGTCTGTATGTCTGTCTGTCTGTCTGTCTGTCTCTCTCTCTCTCTCTCTCTCTCTCTCTCTCTCTCTCTCTCTCTCTCTCTCTCTCTCTCTCTCTCTCTCTCTCTCTCTCTCTCTCTCTCTCTCTCTCTCTCTCTCTCTCTCTCTCTCTCTCTCTCTCAAAATATCCATTATGTACTGACCTTGCCAAAATTCTCCGTATCACTAGTTATTGTTGTTGTTGCTGGTAGTGGTTGTTGTTGTTGCTGGTAATGGTTGTTGTTGTTGCTGGTAGTGGTTGTTGTTGTTGCTAGTATTGGTAATGGTTGTTGTTGTTGTTGCTGGTAGTGATTATTGTTGGTGGTTGCTGTTGTTACTGGTAGTGACTATTGTTAGTGGTTGTAGTTGTTGCTGGTAGTGACTATTGTTAGTGGTTGTTGTTGTTGCTGGTAGTGATTATTGTTAGTGGTTGTTGTTGTTGCTGGTAGTGATTATTGTTGGTGGTTTCTGTTGTTGCTGGTAGTGACTATTGTTAGTGGTTGTTGTTGTTGCTGGTAGTGACTATTGTTAGTGGTTGTTGTTGTTGCTGGTAGTGATTATTGTTGGTGGTTTCTGTTGTTGCTGGTAGTGACAATTGTTAGTGGTTGTTGTTGTTGCTGGTAGTGACTATTGTTAGTGGTTGTTGTTGTTGCTGGTAGTGATTATTGTTGGTGGTTGCTGTTGTTGCTGGTAGTGACTATTGTTAGTGGTTGTTGCTGTTGCTGGTAGTGACTATTGTTAGTGGTTGTTGCTGTTGCTGGTAGTGACTATTGTTAGTGGTTGTTGTTGTTGCTGGTAGTGACTATTGTTAGTGGTTGTTGTTGTTGTTGTTCATAGTGGTTGTTGTTAGTGGTTGTTGTTGTTGCTGGTAGTGATTGTTGTTAGTGGTTGTTGTTGTTGCTGGTAGTGGTTGTTGTTAGTGGTTGTTGTTGTTGCTGATAGTGATTGTTGTTAGTGGTTGTTGTTGTTGCTGATAGTGATTGTTGTTAGTGGTTGTTGTTGTTGCTGATAGTGATTGTTGTTAGTGGTTGTTGTTGTTGCTGGTAGTGGTTGTTGTTGTTAGTGGTTGTTGTTGTTGCTGATAGTGATTGTTGTTAGTGGTTGTTGTTGTTGCTGGTAGTGGTTGTTGTTAGTGGTTGTTGTTGTTGCTGGTAGTGATTGTTGTTAGTGGTTGTTGTTGTTGCTGGTAGTGGTTGTTGTTAGTGGTTGTTGTTGTTGCTGATAGTGATTGTTGTTAGTGGTTGTTGTTGTTGCTGATAGTGATTGTTGTTAGTGGTTGTTGTTGTTGCTGGTAGTGGTTGTTGTTAGTGGTTGTTGTTGTTGCTGATAGTGATTGTTGTTAGTGGTTGTTGTTGTTGCTGGTAGTGGTTGTTGTTAGTGGTTGTTGTTAGTGGTTGTTGTTGTTGCTGGTAGTGATTGTTGTTAGTGGTTGTTGTTGTTGCTGGTAGTGGTTGTTGTTAGTGGTTGTTGTTGTTGCTGATAGTGATTGTTGTTAGTGGTTGTTGTTGTTGTTGCTGTTAGTGGTTGTTGTTAGTGGTTGTTGTTGTTGTTGTTGATAGTGATTGTTGTTAGTGGTTGTTGTTGTTGCTGGTAGTGGTTGTTGTTGTTGTTACTTGTAGTGGTTGTTATTAGTGGTTGTTGTTGCTGGTAGTGGTTTTTCTTGTTGGTAGTGATTGTTGTTGTTGTTGGTAGTGGTTGTTGTTGGTAGTGGCTGTTGTTGCTGGTACTGGTAATGGTTGTTGTTGTTGGTAATGATTGTTGTTGTTGGTAGTGGTTGTTGTTATTGTTGGTAGTGGTTGTTGTTGTTGCTTGTACTGGTAATTGTTGTTGTTGTTGCTGGTAGTGACTATTGTTAGTGGTTGTTGCTGTTGCTGGTAGTGACTATTGTTAGTGGTTGTTGCTGTTGCTGGTAGTGACTATTGTTAGTGGTTGTTGTTGTTGCTGGTAGTGATTGTTGTTAGTGGTTGTTGTTGTTGCTGGTAGTGGTTGTTGTTAGTGGTTGTTGTTGTTGCTGATAGTGATTGTTGTTAGTGGTTGCTGTTGTTGCTGATAGTGATTGTTGTTAGTGGTTGTTGTTGTTGCTGATAGTGATTGTTGTTAGTGGCTGTTGTTGTTGCTGGTAGTGGTTGTTGTTAGTGGTTGTTGTTGTTGCTGATAGTGATTGTTGTTAGTGGTTGTTGTTGTTGCTGGTAGTGGTTGTTGTTAGTGGTTGTTGTTGTTGCTGGTAGTGATTGTTGTTAGTGGTTGTTGTTGTTGCTGGTAGTGGTTGTTGTTAGTGGTTGTTGTTGTTGCTGATAGTGATTGTTGTTAGTGGTTGTTGTTGTTGTTGCTGTTAGTGGTTGTTGTTAGTGGTTGTTGTTGTTGTTGTTGTTGATAATGATTGTTGTTAGTGGTTGTTGTTGTTGCTGTAGGTGGTTGTTGTTGTTGTTGCTTGTAGTGGTTGTTGGTATTAGTTGGTTGTTGATTGCTGGGTGAGTGGTTTTTCTTGTTGGTAGTGATTGTTGTTGTTATTTGATTGGTTGAGTGGTTATTGGTTGTTGGTAGTGGCTGTTGTTGCTGGTACTGGTAATGGTTGTTGTTGTTGGTAATGATTGTTGTTGTTGGTAGTGGTTGTTGTTATTGTTGGTAGTGGTTGTTGTTGTTGCTTGTACTGGTAATTGTTGTTGTTGTTGGTAGTGATTGTTATTGTTGTTGGTAGTGGTTGTTGTTGTTGTTGGTAGTGGTTGTTGTTGCTGCTGGTACTGGTAATGGTTGTTGGTGGTCGTTGTTGTTGCTAGTTCTGGTAATGGTTGTTGGTGGTCGTTGTTGTTGCTAGTTCTGGTAATGGTTGTTGGTGGTCGTTGTTGTTGCTGGTACTGTTAATGGTTGTTGGTGGTCGTTGTTGTTGCTAGTTCTGGTAATGGTTGTTGGTGGTCGTTGTTGTTGCTGGTGCTGGTAATGGTTGTTTGTGGTCGTTGTTGTTGCTGGTACTGGTAATGGTTGTTGGTGGTCGTTGTTGTTGCTGGTACTGGTAATGGTTGTTGGTGGTCGTTGTTGTTGCTGGTTCTGGTAATGGTTGTTGGTGGTCGTTGTTGTTGCTGGTTCTGGTAATGGTTGTTGGTGGTCGTTGTTGTTGCTGGTACTAGTAATGGTTGTTGGTGGTCGTTGTTGTTGCTGGTTCTGGTAATGGTTGTTGGTGGTCGTTGTTGTTGCTGGTACTGGTAATGGTTGTTGGTGGTCGTTGTTGTTGCTGGTACTAGTAATGGTTGTTGTTGCTGGTACTGGTAATGGTTGTTGGTGGTCGTTGTTGTTGCTGGTACTGGTAATGGTTGTTGGTGGTCGTTGTTGTTGCTGGTACTGGTAATGGTTGTTTGTGGTCGTTGTTGTTGCTGGTTCTGGTAATGGTTGTTGGTGGTCGTTGTTGTTGCTGGTACTGGTAATGGTTGTTGGTGGTCGTTGTTGTTGCTGGTACTGGTAATGGTTGTTGGTGGTCGTTGTTGTTGCTGGTACTGGTAATGGTTGTTGGTGGTCGTTGCTGTTGCTGGTACTAGTAATGGTTGTTGTTGCTGGTACTGGTAATGGTTGTTGGTGGTCGTTGTTGTTGCTGGTTCTGGTAATGGTTGTTGGTGGTCGTTGCTGTTGCTGGTACTAGTAATGGTTGTTGTTGCTGGTACTGGTAATGGTTGTTGGTAGGTCGTTGTTGTTGCTGGTTCTGGTAATAGTTGTTGGTGGTCGTTGTTGTTGCTGGTACTGGTAATGGTTATTGGTGGTCGTTGTAGTTGCTGGTTCTGGTAATGGTTGTTGGTGGTCGTTGTTGTTGCTGGTTCTGGTAATGGTTGTTGGTGGTCGTTGTTGTTGCTGGTTCTGGTAATGGTTGTTGGTGGCCGTTGTTGTTGCTGGTACTGGTAATGGTTGTTGGTGGTCGTTGTTGTTGCTGGTTCTGGTAATGGTTGTTGGTGGTCGTTGTTGTTGCTTGTTCTGGTAATGGTTGTTGGTGGTCGTTGTTGTTGCTTGTTCTGGTAATGGTTGTTGGTGGTCGTTGTTGTTGCTTGTTCTGGTAATGGTTGTTGGTGGTCGTTGTTGTTGCTGGTTCTGGTAATGGTTGTTGGTGGTCGTTGTTGTTGCTGGTACTGGTAATGGTTGTTGGTGGTCGTTGTTGTTGCTGGTACTGGTAATGGTTGTTGGTGGTCGTTGCTGTTGCTGGTACTAGTAATGGTTGTTGTTGCTGGTACTGGTAATGGTTGTTGGTGGTCGTTGTTGTTGCTGGTTCTGGTAATGGTTGTTGGTGGTCGTTGCTGTTGCTGGTACTAGTAATGGTTGTTGTTGCTGGTACTGGTAATGGTTGTTGGTGGTCGTTGTTGTTGCTGGTTCTGGTAATAGTTGTTGGTGGTCGTTGTTGTTGCTGGTACTGGTAATGGTTATTGGTGGTCGTTGTAGTTGCTGGTTCTGGTAATGGTTGTTGGTGGTCGTTGTTGTTGCTGGTTCTGGTAATGGTTGTTGGTGGTCGTTGTTGTTGCTGGTTCTGGTAATGGTTGTTGGTGGCCGTTGTTGTTGCTGGTACTGGTAATGGTTGTTGGTGGTCGTTGTTGTTGCTGGTTCTGGTAATGGTTGTTGGTGGTCGTTGTTGTTGCTTGTTCTGGTAATGGTTGTTGGTGGTCGTTGTTGTTGCTTGTTCTGGTAATGGTTGTTGGTGGTCGTTGTTGTTGCTGATTCTGGTAATGGTTGTTGGTGGTCGTTGTTGTTGCTGGTTCTGGTAATGGTTGTTGGTGGCCGTTGTTGTTGCTGGTACTGGTAATGGTTGTTGGTGGTCGTTGTTGTTGCTGATTCTGGTAATGGTTGTTGGTGGTCGTTGTTGTTGCTGGTTCTGGTAATGGTTGTTGGTGGCCGTTGTTGTTGCTGGTACTGGTAATGGTTGTTGGTGGTCGTTGTTGTTGCTGGTTCTGGTAATGGTTGTTGGTGGTCGTTGTTGTTGCTGGTTCTGGTAATGGTTGTTGGTGGTCGTTGTTGTTGCTGATTCTGGTAATGGTTGTTGGTGGTCGTTGTTGTTGCTGGTTCTGGTAATGGTTGTTGGTGGTCGTTGTTGTTGCTGGTTCTGGTAATGGTTGTTGGTGGTCGTTGCTGTTGCTGGTACTAGTAATGGTTGTTGGTGGTCGTTGCTGTTGCTGGTACTGGTAATGGTTGTTGGTGGTCGTTGTTGTTATTGGTTCTGGTAATGGTTATTGGTGGTCGTTGCTCTTGCTGGTACTAGTAATGGTTGTTTGTGGTCGTTGTTGTTATTGGTTCTGGTAATGGTTATTGGTGGTCGTTGCTGTTGCTGGTACTAGTAATGGTTGTTGGTGGTCGTTGTTGTTGCTGGTACTGGTAATGGTTGTTGGTGGTCGTTGTTGATGCTGGTTCTGGTAATGGTTGTTGGTGGTCGTTGTTGTTGCTGGTTCTGGTAATGGTTGTTGGTGGTCGTTGTTGTTGCTTGTTCTGGTAATGGTTGTTGATGGTCGTTGTTGTTGCTGGTTCTGGTAATGGTTGTTGTTGTTGTTGTTACTATTGTTACTCTCGCTGTGATTGCTTTTGTATTTATTATTGTTGTTGTCGTGTTGTTGCTAATATATCATGATGAATTACCAAAAAATCTTTTTGTGCTCCTTCGGAGTGACAAGTTTGGAATAAAAGAGAGGGGACCTCCTCCTGGAGGTGAATGAAGCCTCTTATGAGTGCGATATATTGGACGAAGCCCTCCGCGAAAACCTCGTGATAGGGGTAGTGTTCGATTGCTTTGGTAACAAAGTTCTGGCATCCCTAACAGCCCAGGTTAACCATGTCTGGGCTTCAAAAACGTGGCCTGTAATAGGCATAATTTTCAAGGGCGTCAAAGTCTGGGGTGATGTGGAACAGCTCCAGGTTTACCTGCAGAATTCCTTTCTTATGTTCTTATAATATTTTGTTAGTGGGATGAATTGTAAAGGACTTGCCAAGTATGGGCCAACAGGCCTCCTGCAGTGTTCCTCCTTTCTTATGTTATTATGTTCTTATTATTGTTGTTGTCGTGTTGTTATTATTGTTGTTGTCGTGTTGTTATTATTGTTGTTGTCGTGTTGTTTTTATTGTTGTTGTCGTGTTGTTGTTATTGTTGTTGTCATGTTGTTATTATTGTTGTTGTCGTGTTGTTATTATTGTTGTTGTCGTGTTGTTATTATTGTTGTTGTCGTGTTGTTATTATTGTTGTTGTCGTGTTGTTATTATTGTTGTTGTCGTGTTGTTATTATTGTTGTTGTCGTGTTGTTATTATTGTTGTTGTCGTGTTGTTATTATTGTTGTTGTCGTGTTGTTATTATTATTGTTGCTGTCTGTTGTTGTTGTTAGTTGTCGTGTTATTATTGTTGTTGTCGTGTTGTTATTATTGTTGTTGTCGTGTTGTTATTATTGTTGCTGTTTTGAGTGGTGTTATTACAGGTGTTGGTGTCAGTGTTAACCAGCGCTGTTGTTGCTGTTCTTGTAGTGTCACCTTCACCACCTCCGACTGCTGCACCTTGACCCACTTCTGTCCCACACACACCACCAGTACCCGCACACACACACACACACACACACACACGCACACACACACACACGCACGCACACACACACACACACACATTCATACATATATTTATACACGTTCATATACTTTGTCCATGTACGGCTCTCTCTCTCTCTCTCTCTCTCTCTCTCTCTCTCTCTCTCTCTCTCTCTCTCTCTCTCTCTCTCTCTCTCTCTCTCTCTCTATATATATATATATATATATATATATATATATATATATATATATATTATTGTAACCACGAACGAGTGGTATTAATCAGTAACAACACTGCGACTAGCCGAGGATTCGAACCAATGTCGATTTGCGCGGCCTCATGGTGAGCGAAAATCATCCATGACACTCTAACCCACTGGACCACGCAATCCTTTCGTATGTCATCGGATCACGGTAAAACACCTAGCTCTGCTGGGTGCGTGATTCTTGTAGGAATTCGTGGTCCAGTGGGTTAGAGCGTCATGAGTGATTTTCACTCACCATGAGGCGGGTCAAAACGACATGGGTTCGAATCTTCGGCTAGTCGCAGTGTTATTGATTAACATCACTCGTTTGTGGATATGTATGTATATATATATATATATATATATATATATATATATATAAATACACACACACACACACATATATATATATATATATATATATATATATATATATATATATATATATATATATATATATATATATATATATATATATATATCCACATGGAAAAAGTATAAATAGTAGTATAAATGTGTGTGTGTGTGTGTGTGTGTGTGTGTGTGTGTGTGTGTGTGTGTGTGTGTGTGTGTGTGTGTGTGAAACAACAGAGCCAAGTGTAAACTTCCTGTCAGTGAAGACACTCTACATTATATGTACTCTACACCCTCACGTAGAGTACTGCTACCTAGGGAGAGACACATGGGGAGAGGGAGGTTATGGAGCAGGCACACTGCCACCCACCTCAATACTGGGAAGACACTGGCACCGAGTTGGCACTCAAACAGTGACAAGTGCCACCTCTCCCCTACCCCTTTAATTCCACTTATTTTCAACGGCCTTGAATGCACCTCTATATAAATCTTATCACTGAGTTATACACAACATTATATGAAGTATATTATTCTCTTCTACTCTCAAGATTCCATCTTTGTTCCTCTTACATATTGTAATCGTTAATCTTTCCAATCTAAAGACGTCTTAATCATAAAGATAAAAAGTTTGTAAGAGGGAAGTGGAACAATTGGTGAAAAGTCTGCTCGTTTTGTTAGCTGGTATTTCCTCTTAATGTTGGCAGCGAGTGTGTACGTTACGTGGTAGTATGGTGGGTGAGTTAGCAGGCAGTGCCACAGGTAAGAAGAAGTCACAGGTGACGTCACGAGTGCCAAGGATAAAACCCTGGCAGTCTTCTGCAGAAGCTACAGACTTAGTTCAGCCGTCTTCAAGACTAGTCAGTCTCCTCCTGGGGAAGTCTCAGTCTTTGTCAATTTCTGCTGAAACTACACGCCTCTGCTGAAAGTACAGACCTTTGCTGAAAGTACAGACCTCTGCTGAAAGTACAGACCTCTGCTGAAAGTATAGACCTCTGCTGAAAGTACAGACCTCTGCTGAAAGTACAGACCTCTGCTGAAAGTATAGACCTCCTCTGAAAAATCCAGACCTGCTGAAAGTCCAGACTTGCTGATAATACAGACCTGCTGAGAGTGAACACCTGTCACTCGTGGATTGCAACATGTCTTTCCTCTACTCAAGTCTAACAACTGGGTCTTCAGGCGCCCTGTCAAGTAAGTAATTTATTACTCTCACATATTTACCTGATTTAATCCAGATTCTGCAATTTATAATGCACAATGTCGCTTGCACCCACAAAGAGTTCTTTTTCACAGGAAAAATACATAAGCGGTAATTAGGATATTTATATAAAAAAAGTGTCAGAGTTCTAACAGGTTTATCGTTGGTAAACACCATTTGTTCCCTTCAGTCTGTTCATTGTTCTTCCTTTGTTTAGCTAGCAGAGAACACACTCTTCAATGAACATATAGCTTCATAACATCTCCACCATCATGGCTGCCATCTGCAGATGGCAGTTTTATAGCCTTGAGACACTTTCTGGATAATCTTATTATCTATCCTTGGGTTCCACTAAAAGCTGTCTCTCGTCTGAGTGCTCTGCCAGCTGGTAATTAACATACTCTTGCAAAATTTTACTGAATACTTTCACTCGAGCAGTTTCGTTCGTTTGAATTCTTTATGCAGATTGTTATATAGCTCGTTCTCATCTGTTTTAGTACCTAACAGTATAAAGGTTCAGATCAAAGTGTTAAAAAATATTAGTGGGATTCGAACCTGCAGCTTGTGCCGCTCAGCTTCAGCGTTTAAGGGATCTTTCAGCCCTCCTCATCTCACCTTCTATGTCTAAAGGAAGGCATCATCTACTTCAGAATCTCGTCATTTGGAACATTCCCTCAACCAAAAGATTTATACAGCCTTGCTAACTCTCACGACATTCTTACACCCACTTAATTCTCCCCCTCATGTCATCGGGTATTATGCAGCTTTTAAATCAGTTCCTAAATCAGTGCCCCTCTCAGAACCCGACTCAACTACTGGCACCCACGGTTTCCAAGAATCCCTTCTTACTCAAGCCCTCAGCAGCCAAATCCCAGTAACAAGTCTTCTTCATTCCAAGATAACACACTCACACACACTCATGTTTTGTAGCTACTCAAGCCTCTGTCTTTCAGCACTTCCCTAACACCTTCCTCTTATCCTTTTCTCAAATATCTCCCATACCCTCTTCCATCCACCTTAGATTTATACACATTAATCAGCTTATCTTGTTTCATCCATTTTCAATGACTAAACCAGCTCAACATCTTTTTTTTATATATTGTAATTTGTTTATATATATTTTGGAAGAGATCACAATAAAACTCGTGATTGCAAATACGAAAAAATACCAAGAGAAAATAAGAAATAAAACCTGAGATGTGTGTAAGCACATGAAAGCATTTAGGTTTTATTTTCTATTTTCACTGTTGTGGTTTTTCATATATTTACATATATTACTTATTTACAAATGTTCTTCGACCTTAGCGTTATGTTTTATTTTTCTTGTTTACAGATATGTCTCGCAGAAGCAGCACGGACAGCTTCCACGACATCAAAATGCTGGATTTACCTCGACTAGAGGTGGACCGTCAGTTCTATGATGTCCGTCTTTTGGCTTCTGGTTGGTACACCAAAATCTTTGTCGCCAGACACCATAAAGCAGATGATAGAGTTGTCCTCAAGTGCGTGCAGAAAGGCACGACAAAGAAAGAGGATTTCTTCCGTGAGTTCCACTACAATTATTACCTTAGTCCGCACCCCAACGTTATCAAGAGCTTCCATGTTCCTTTTGGCACCAACAGTTCCTACGTGTTCGCACAAGAGCTGGCCCCTGAAGGTGACTTGTCGCAGTTCGTGAGGCGAGGAGGTCTTGGAGAAATGTTGACAAAGCGAGTGGCAGAACAGGTTGCCTTCGCTTTGCAATTTGTGCACAGTAAGGATCTGGTTCACTGTGATGTAACCCTCGACAACATCCTTATCTTTGACCGCGAAATGTCACGCGTAAAACTGGGTGATTTCGGCAACACACAGCGAGAGGGATCCCTCGTGAAGAAGGTAAACACTCGCGTACCATGTATTCCTCCAGAGGTGAAAGAGGTTGTCTACAACGAGGGTTACCATGTCCACAGTAGCCAGGATGCTTGGCAACTCGGCATCCTCATCTTCGTGTGCCTGACTGGTTCATATCCTTGGTCCTCGGCCGACATCACAGACCATCACTACAAGTCCTGGGTGACCTGGCTCAAGCGTAAGACCAATAAACCACCATCACGATTCCGGTGCTTCACTCCTCGTCTTCTTCGCCTTCTGCGTCGCCTCCTGGAGCCCAAACCTGAGAAGCGTACAAGTGTGAAGGAGGTATACAAATATATCACTGACTCCTGGCTGGTGAAAGGTATGGATCCTATCGACATAGCCTTTGACGACGCCTCAGATGCTTCCGAGACCACTGCTAACTCGCTCTTCAAGACCGCAGAAAAGAAACTAGCCGAGCTCTTCCGATCTTACTTGCGTCACCCAGAACCCAGCATAGAGGTCAAACAAAAGAAACGTGTTCGCTTCGCTCTTGACTTCGGAGATGACGCTGTGTCAGAAGGTGAAGCTTACCCGTGAAGACACCTACCTTTAAGATTCCAATTGATTCTTCCCTTTTGGCAGCCAGCCCTTGATGATTGACGGTGCTGGACGGCTACAGTCACAGCTAAGTGGAACAAGCTGTGGTGAAGACAAACGGATCCCTGGTTGATTGTTGTTGTTGGTACTATGGTCAGGGCAAAAATCCCCCGACGCGGATTTATGTCACAAGAGGACCTGTTCAGTGTTTCCGGCACCCCAGACCAGGAGCAGGGTAGAAGCTGGTCTGAGATGGGCCACAACAGCAACGATTGCTGACTCAGTGGTCTGAGTCACCTCAGAACACCTGATCCAAGGCAGATGCTCACCTGACGACACCTACTCGTCGGGAAGGGCCATCACTTGACACATGTTCACCTGTGCTTACCTACCAAGAAGCTGAAGCAACATGTTCCCTTGTTCAGGATCACCTGAAGAACACTGCTCCTAGCGGGTAGCCACCTGAAGAACACTGCTTCTAACTGGCAGTCGCCTCAAGAACACTACTCTTAGCTAGCATTCACCTCAAGAACACTACTCCTAGCTGGCAGTCACCTGAAGAATACTACTCCTAGCTAGCAGTCACCTGAAGAACACTACTCCTAGCTGGCAGTCACCTGAAGAACACTACTCCTAGCTAGCAGTCACCTCAAGAACACTACTCCTAGCTGGCAGTCACCTCAAGAACACTACTCCTAGCTGGCAGTCACCTCAAGAACACTACTCCTAGCTGGCAGTCACCTCAAGAACACTACTCCTAGCTGGCAGTCACCTCAAGAACACTACTTCTAGCTGGCAGTCACCTCAAGAACACTACTCCTAGCTGGCAGTCACCTCAACAACACTAGACAGCCCTCACCTAAGGATACCCAAGTATCCTACACCTGAAAACACCTGTCACATGTATACAGGAAAACACCTGATTCCTTCATCAGCTTAACATCTCATCTGCACCTTCAAGAACACCTGTTTCCTCAAATCTTGGGAACACCTGCTCCCGACCCCTTAAAACACCTGCTTTTTAGGGGGGAATCTAACCCCCTCCCCTTTCCCTTTGCTCAATATATAATACAATTTCTGTTACAATGTACTGTATATTACAGAAGGTAAAAAAAAATACAATAAAGTATTTTATTAATTTATGATGTATTATTGTATGAGAAGAAAACACAATATCCTCAGATTTTATATATTTTTATGTTCACGAGGAAGCGCTACACCCGCAAGGGTTGTGAAGCTTCTGCAGTATGCTCAGCAAGTAATTTAAAGAAAATCCAAGAAAACTGTATGTCTCCGACGGGTTTATCGCGTCCCCTTGGTAATAATAACATCAACAACAATGATAATAATAATAATAATAATAATAATAATAATAATAATAATAATAATAATAACAACAACAATAATAATAGTAATAATAATAATAATAATAATAATAATAATAATAATAATAATAATAATAATAATAATAATATTAATAATAATAATAATTATTATTAAAATAATAAAAATAATGATTTTTAGAAAATATTAATTACATTATATAGGTAGTAATTATTGACTTAATTTCTAAGCATGTTGTTAAGTGCTTTCTGAGGAACACATCTCTCAGTGTATATACACTGAGGAACACATCTCTCAGTGTATATACACTGAGAAACACATCTCTCAGTGTATATACACTGAGAAACATCTCAGTGTATATACACTGAAACACATCTCTCAGTATATACACTGAGAACACATCTCTCAGTGTATATACACTGAGGAACACATCTCTCAGTGTATATACACCGAGGAACACATCTCTCAATGGATATACACTGAGGACCTCATCTCTCAGTGTATATACACTGAGAACACATCTCTGTGTATATACACTGAGAACACATCTCTCAGTGTATACACACTGAGGAGCACATCTCTCAGTGTATATACACTGAGGAACACATCTCTCAGTGTATATACACTGAGGAACACATCTCTCAGTGTATATACACTGAGGAACACATCTCTCAGTGTATACACACTGAGAAACACATCTCTCAGTGTATATACACTGAGGAACACATCTCTCAGTGTATATACACTGAGGAACACATCTCTCAGTGTATATACACTGAGGAACACATCTCTCAGTGTATATACACCGAGGAACACATCTCTCAATGTATATACACTGAGGAACACATCTCTCAGTGTATACACACTGAGAAACACATCTCTCAGTGTATATACACTGAGGAACACATCTCTCAGTGTATATACACTGAGGAACACATCTCTCAGTGTATATACACTGAGGAACACATCTCTCAGTGTATATACACTGAGGAGCACATCTCTCAGTGTATATACACTGAGGAACACATCTCTCAGTGTATATACACTGAGGAACACATGTCTCAGTGTATATACACTGAGGAACACATCTCTCAGTGTATACACACTGAGAAACACATCTCTCAGTGTATATACACTGAGGAACACATCTCTCAGTGTGTATACACTGAGAAACACATATCTCAGTGTATATACACTGAGAAACACATCTCTCAGTGTATATACACTGAGGAACACATCTCTCAGTGTATACACACTGAGAAACACATCTCTCAGTGTATATACACTGAGGAACACATCTCTCAGTGTGTATACACTGAGAAACACATCTCTCAGTGTATATACACTGAGAAACACATCTCTCAGTGTATATACACTGAGAAACACATCTCTCAGTGTATATACACTGAGAAACACATCTCTCAGTGTATATACACTGAGAAACACATCTCTCAGTGCATATACACTGAGAAACACATCTCTCAGTGTATATACACTGAGAAACATCTCTCAGTGCATATACACTGAGAAACACATCTCTCAGTGTATATACACTGAGAAACACACCTCTCAGTGTATATACACTGAGAGTTTACTGCCTATTATAGGGTTTAAAGCTTTCATGTTTGGTGGTGGTGGTTGTTGGTAGTTTTAGTTGTTGTTATTGGTGGTTGTTGTTGTTGGTGGTGGTTGTTGTTGGTAGTGGTTATTGTTGATCGCTGTTGTTGTTGGTGGTTGTTGTTTTTGGTGGTGGTGGTGGTTGATGTAGGTAGTGGTGGTTGTTGTTGTTGTTGGTAGTGATTGTTGTTGTTGGTGGTTTATTGTTGTTCGTGGTGGTGGTGTACCTGGAGTACACTTGGAGAAGGTTTCGGGGGTCAATGTCCCCGCGGCTCGGTCTGAGACCAGGCTTCATGGTGGTGGTTGTTGTGGGTGGTGGTGGTTGTTGTTGGTGGTGGTGGTAGTTGTTGGTGGTGGTGGTTGTTGTTGTTAGTGGTGGTTGTTGTTGGTAGTGGTGGTAGTTGCTGTTGTTGGTGGTGGTTGTTGTTGGTGTTGATAGTTGTTATTGTTGGTGGTGGTTGTTGTTGTTGGTTGTTGTTGTTGGTGGCTGCTGTTGTTGGTGGTGGTTTTTACTGGTGGTGGTGGTTGTTGTTGTTGGTTGTTGTTGTTGGTGGTGGTTGTTGTTGTTGGTAGTTGTTGTTGTTGGTGGTTGTTGTTGTTGGTGGTTGTTCTTGTTGATGGTGGTAGTTCTTGTTGGTGGTTGTTGTTGTTGGTGGTGGTTGTTGTTGGTGGTTGTTGTTGGTGGTTGCTGTTGGTGGTGGTGGTGGTTGTTGCTGTTGTTGGTGACTGTTGTTGGTGGTTGTTGTTGTTGCTGGTGGTTGTTCTTGGAGGTAGTTGTTGTTGGTGAAGGCTGTTGTTGGTGGTGGTTGTTGGTGGTGATTGTTGATGGTGGTGGTTGTTGTTATTGGTGGTGGTGGTTGTTGTTGGTGGTTGTTGCTGTTGTTGGTGGTTGTTGTTGGTGGTAGTTGTTGTTGTTGGTGGTTGTTGTTGGTGGTAGTTGTTGTTGGTGGTGGTGGTTGTTGTTGGTGATTGTTGCTGATTGACAGCTGGGTACAGTGTAGTACCTGGAAGCTGGTAATAATAATAATAATAATAATAATAATAATAATAATAATAATAATAATAATAATAATAATAATAATAATAATAATAATAATAATAATAATAATAACAATACATAACAACAATATTTTCAATGAAATATCGTAGTCAACAGGGTTCGAACTCACGTTGGCAGCTCTCGACGAGTGTAGCTTAACTCCCAACCTGACGCCTTACACCACTCAGCTACAGATGCCTCATAACCCTAGGTAGCCTGCTGGACTGCAAGCCACGTTTCTTCCTAGACCAGTGAGCCTCAGGCATGGTTTCCAGCCAATTCATTCTCCTGTATGTTCTGGCCTGACCAGCGACGCTATTCTCAGTACAACAGATGTGCCAAATATACATATATATATATATATATATATATATATATATATATATATATATATATATATATATATATATATATATATATATATATATATATATATATTTGGTAGAAGATGGTGGCTCGGTTTTTATGTTAGTCACAGTATTCTCTGAGTTTGGCACTCTGAAGATATTTCACCTTCGCTTTTATACAGTGTACTCAGCATTAGGTCTAAACAAGGACATCCATTTGGTCTGTATTTAGAACCAAACATGTAGGGAATTCACTCTTAAAAAGGGTATGTCTTGATTGATATACGCGTCCTAAACTCACTCTCTCGTACAGCGAGAGGCGTAACCTTCCTAATAGATTCGTGTTCTCATTTCATTTATGTATTTGCTGAAGAGGATCCCAAAAGGGGATCGAAATATACTGATCAATTAATCTTATCTGTTTCTATCTCCACGTTGGATTATTACTGATCACTTAGAGTTACTTTAATCCACTATTATAGGTGTTACAGAGACGCTGAAAGGGGGTGAACAATACACAACTTAAAAACAAGTCACAGTGCGACTTGTCAATAGTCCAAGTCAGGCCGAAACGTCGTAACAAGTTTCTCTCTCCAATGTGAAGGTTATTTGTGTATTATACCAATCACAGTATTGAGACTGTTCTTGGTGGTGAACAGGTGACATGCGGCCTTAATGGCGCTCGTGTAGTAGATAGACTTTAAAGCTTACAAAGCAATCATTGACCTCGCTAGGGAGCCAAGCAATGTTGCAGAGTGTTGATGGGCGTGATACCAAGCAGTGACCATGGTACTGTCTCCAGTAAGACGTGACGGAGGGAGAAGAGGAAGGCTGTGTTTGAGATGGGTAGTACCTTGCATTGTGTGGTGTTGATCTAGATACTAAGACGATTACAGTTCTCTCTCTCTCTCTTGCTCTCTCTCTCTCTCTCTCTCTCTCTCTCTCTCTCTCTCTCTCTCTCTCTCTCTCTCTCTCTCTCTCTCTCTCTCTCTCTCTCTCTCTCTCTCTCTCTCTCAATGTGAATTCTAATCGTAAACAGTGTTACAGCAGATTGGAACTAGCCACTGAAACTGAAAGTTAGGTTCATGAACCACCTAGACATGACCTAGGTAAGTACAGGATGCAACATACTACTCTGGGACAAACTGAAGTCAACAGGTTCCTGAAGTCAGCTCAGTAACATCGTCAGTGTGAACAATTGACAATGAACCACACAAAACAGCAGTGGTGGTTGTGGTAGTCACAGTAGTGGTGGTTGTAACAGTCACAACAGTGGTGGTTGTGAGAGGCACAGCAGTGGTGCTTGTGACAGTCACAGAAGTGGTGGTTGTAATAGTCACAGCAGTGGTGGTTGTGACAGTCACAGCAATGGTGGTTGTAACAGTCACAGCAGTGCTGGTTGTGACAGTCACAGAAGTTGTGGTTGTAACAGTCACAGCAATGCTCTTTGTAACATTCACAGCAGTGCTGGTTGTAACAGTCACAGCAGTGGTGGTTGTAACAGTCACAGCAGTGGTGGTTGTGACAGTCACAGAAGTGGTGGTTGCAACAGTCACAGCTGTGGAGGTTGTGACAATCACAGCGATAGTGGTTGTAACAGTCACAGCAGTGGTGGTTGTAACAGTCACAGCAGTGGTGGTTGTAACAGTCACAGCAGTGGTGGTTGCAACAGTCACAGCAGTGGTGGTTGTAACAGTCACAGCAGTGGTGGTTGTAACAGTCACACCAGTGGTGGTTGTGACAGGCACAGCAGTGGTGGTTGTGACAGTCACAGAAGTGGTGGTTGTAACAGTCACAGCAATGGTGGTTGTGACAGTCACAGCAATGGTGGTTGTAACAGTCACAGCAGAGGTGATTGTGACAGTCACAGAAGTTGTGGTTGTAACAGTCACAGCAATGTTCTTTGTAACATTCACAGCAGTGCTGGTTGTAACAGTCACAGCAGTGGTGGTTGTAACAGTCACAGAAGTGGTGGTTGTGACAGGCACAGCAGTGGTGGTTGTGACAGGCACAGCTGTGGTGGTTGTGACAGTCACAGCAATTGTGGTTGTAACAGTCACAGCAGTGGTGGTTGTAACAGTCACAGCAGTGGTGGTTGTAACAGTTACAGCAGTGGTGGTTGTAACAGGCACAGCAGTGGTGGTTGTAACAGTCACAGCAGTGGTGGTTGTAACAGTCACAGCAGTGTTGGTTGTGACAGGCACAGCAGTGGTGGTTGTGACAGTCACAGAAGTGTTGGTTGTAACAGTCACAGCAATGGTGGTTGTGACAGTCACAGCAATGGTGGTTGTAACAGTCACAGCAGTGGTGATTGTGACAGTCACAGCAATGGTGGTTGTAACAGTCACAGCAGTAGTGGTTGTAACAGTCACAGCAGTGGTGATTGTGACAGTCACAGCAATGGTGGTTGTAACAGCCACAGCAGTGGTGGTTGTAACAGTCACAACAGTGGTGGTTGTGAGAGGCACAGCAGTGGTGCTTGTGACAGTCACAGAAGTGGTGGTTGTAATAGTCACAGCAGTGGTGGTTGTGACAGTCACAGCAATGGTGGTTGTAACAGTCACAGCAGTGGTGGTTGTGACAGTCACAGAAGTTGTGGTTGTAACAGTCACAGCAATGCTCTTTGTAACATTCACAGCAGTGCTGGTTGTAACAGTCACATCAGTGGTGGTTGTAACAGTCACAGCAGTGGTGGTTGTGACAGTCACAGAAGTGGTGGTTGCAACAGTCACAGCTGTGGTGGTTGTGACAATCACAGCGATGGTGGTTGTAACAGTCACAGCAGTGGTGGTTGTAACAGTCACAGCAGTGGTGGTTGTAACAGTCACAGCAGTGGTGGTTGCAACAGTCACAGCAGTGGTGGTTGTAACAGTCACAGCAGTGGTGGTTGTAACAGTCACACCAGTGGTGGTTGTGACAGGCACAGCAGTGGTGGTTGTGACAGTCACAGAAGTGGTGGTTGTAACAGTCACAGCAATGGTGGTTGTGACAGTCACAGCAATGGTGGTTGTAACAGTCACAGCAGTGGTGATTGTGACAGTCACAGAAGTTGTGGTTGTAACAGTCACAGCAATGTTCTTTGTAACATTCACAGCAGTGCTGGTTGTAACAGTCACAGCAGTGGTGGTTGTAACAGTCACAGAAGTGGTGGTTGTGACAGGCACAGCAGTGGTGGTTGTGACAGGCACAGCTGTGGTGGTTGTGACAGTCACAGCAATGGTGGTTGTAACAGTCACAGCAGTGGTGGTTGTAACAGTCACAGCAGTGGTGGTTGTGACAGTTACAGCAGTGGTGGTTGTAACAGGCACAGCAGTGGTGGTTGTAACAGTCACAGCAGTGGTGGTTGTAACAGTCACAGCAGTGTTGGTTGTGACAGGCACAGTAGTGGTGGTTGTGACAGTCACAGAAGTGGTGGTTGTAACAGTCACAGCAATGGTGGTTGTGACAGTCACAGCAATGGTGGTTGTAACAGTCACAGCAGTGGTGATTGTGACAGTCACAGCAATGGTGGTTGTAACAGTCACAGCAGTAGTGGTTGTAACAGTCACAGCAGTGGTGATTGTGACAGTCACAGCAGTGGTGGTTGTAACAGTCACAGCAGTGGTGGTTGTGACAGTCAGAGCAGTGGTGGTTGTAGCAGTCACAGCAATGGTGGTTTTAACAGTCACAGCAGTGATAGTTGTAACAGTCACAGCAGTGATGGTTGTAACAGTCACAACAGTGATAGTTGTAACAGTCACAGCAGTGGTGGTTGTAACAGTCACAACAGTGATAGATGTAACAGTCACAGCAGTGGTGGTTGTAACAGTCACAGCAGTGATGGTTGTAACAGTCACAACAGTGATAGTTGTAAAAGTCACAGCAGTGGTGGTTGTGACAGGCACAGCTGTGGTGGTTGTGACAGTCACAGCAATGGTGGTTGTAACAGTCACAGCAGTGGTGGTTGTAACAGTCACAGCAGTGGTGGTTGTAACAGTTACAGCAGTGGTGGTTGTAACAGGCACAGCAGTGGTGGTTGTAACAGTCACAGCAGTGGTGGTTGTAACAGTCACAGCAGTGTTGGTTGTGACAGGCACAGCAGTGGTGGTTGTGACAGTCACAGAAGTGTTGGTTGTAACAGTCACAGCAATGGTGGTTGTGACAGTCACAGCAATGGTGGTTGTAACAGTCACAGCAGTGGTGATTGTGACAGTCACAGCAATGGTGGTTGCAACAGTCACAGCAGTAGTGGTTGTAACAGTCACAGCAGTGGTGATTGTGACAGTCACAGCAATGGTGGTTGTAACAGCCACAGCAGTGGTGGTTGTAACAGTCACAACAGTGGTGGTTGTGAGAGGCACAGCAGTGGTGCTTGTGACAGTCACAGAAGTGGTGGTTGTAATAGTCACAGCAGTGGTGGTTGTGACAGTCACAGCAATGGTGGTTGTAACAGTCACAGCAGTGGTGGTTGTGACAGTCACAGAAGTTGTGGTTGTAACAGTCACAGCAATGCTCTTTGTAACATTCACAGCAGTGCTTGTTGTAACAGTCACAGCAGTGGTGGTTGTAACAGTCACAGCAGTGGTGGTTGTGACAGTCACAGAAGTGGTGGTTGCAACAGTCACAGCTGTGGTGGTTGTGACAATCACAGCGATGGTGGTTGTAACAGTCACAGCAGTGGTGGTTGTAACAGTCACAGCAGTGGTGGTTGTAACAGTCACAGCAGTGGTGGTTGCAACAGTCACAGAAGTGGTGGTTGTAACAGTCACAGCAGTGGTGGTTGTAACAGTCACACCAGTGGTGGTTGTGACAGGCACAGCAGTGGTGGTTGTGACAGTCTCAGAAGTGGTGGTTGTAACAGTCACAGCAATGGTGGTTGTGACAGTCACAGCAATGGTGGTTGTAACAGTCACAGCAGTGGTGATTGTGACAGTCACAGAAGTTGTGGTTGTAACAGTCACAGCAATGTTCTTTGTAACATTCACAGCAGTGCTGGTTGTAACAGTCACAGCAGTGGTGGTTGTAACAGTCACAGAAGTGGTGGTTGTGACAGGCACAGCAGTGGTGGTTGTGACAGGCACAGCTGTGGTGGTTGTGACAGTCACAGCAATGGTGGTTGTAACAGTCACAGCAGTGGTGGTTGTAACAGTCACAGCAGTGGTGGTTGTAACAGTTACAGCAGTGGTGGTTGTAACAGGCACAGCAGTGGTGGTTGTGACAGTCACAGCAGTGGTGGTTGTAACAGTCACAGCAGTGTTGGTTGTGACAGGCACAGCAGTGGTTGTTGTGACAGTCACAGAAGTGGTGGTTGTAACAGTCACAGCAATGGTGGTTGTGACAGTCACAGCAATGGTGGTTGTAACAGTCACAGCAGTGGTGATTGTGACAGTCACAGCAATGGTGGTTGTAACAGTCACAGCAGTAGTGGTTGTAACAGTCACAGCAGTGGTGATTGTGACAGTCACAGCAGTGGTGGTTGTAACAGTCACAGCAGTGGTGGTTGTGACAGTCAGAGCAGTGGTGGTTGTAGCAGTCACAGCAATGGTGGTTTTAACAGTCACAGCAGTGATAGTTGTAACAGTCACAGCAGTGATGGTTGTAACAGTCACAACAGTGATAGTTGTAACAGTCACAGCAGTGGTGGTTGTAACAGTCACAACAGTGATAGATGTAACAGTCACAGCAGTGGTGGTTGTAACAGTCACAGCAGTGATGGTTGTAACAGTCACAACAGTGATAGTTGTAAAAGTCACAGCAGTGGTGGTTGTAACAGTCACAGCAGTGATGGTTGTAACAGTCACAGCAGTGGTTGTTGTAACAGTCACAACAGTGATAGTTGTAACAGTCACAGCAGTGATGGTTGTAACAGTCACAGCAGTGGTGGTTGTAACAGTCACAGCAGTGGTGGTTGTAACAGTCACAGCAGTGGTGGTTGTAACAGTCACAGCAGTGGTGGTTGTAACAGTCACAACAGTGATAGTTGTAACAGTCACAGCAGTGGTGGTTGTAACAGTCACAGCAGTGATGGTTGTAACAGTCACAGCAGTGGTGGTTGTAACAGTCACAACAGTGATAGTTGAAACAGTCACAGCAGTGATGGTTGTAACAGTCACAGCAGTGGTGGTTGTAACAGTCACAGCAGTGGTGGTTGTAACAGTCACAGAAGTGGTGGTTGTAACAGTCACAGCAGTGGTGGTTGTAACAGTCACAGAAGTAGTGGTTGTAACAGTCACAGAAGTGGTGGTTGTAACAGTCACAGCAGTGGTGGTTGTAACAGTCACAACAGTGATAGTTGAAACAGTCACAGCAGTGATGGTTGTAAGAGTCACAGCAGTGGTGGTTGTAACAGTCACAGCAGTGGTGGTTGTAACAGTCACAGAAGTGGTGGTTGTAACAGTCACAGCAGTGGTGGTTGTAACAGTCACAGAAGTGGTGGTTGTAACAGTCACAGCAGTGGTGGTTGTAACAGTCACAGCAGTGGTGGTTGTAACAGTCACAACAGTGGTACACAGTTCTGTTAGCGGCAGTGGAAGAAGAACAGTATAAATAAATACGGCAGGAACAGCACCACAAAATAAAAATATTTACAATAATATCGTATATTATCAACCATCTGTTAATGCCTCAAAAATTCTGACAATAGACTGTAGAAGCTCTTAATCTAGATAAGATATATACTTTCACAGCAAAATTCCTCATTGTGGGTTTTTAATATTCTCTGTCATCTGTCTGTCCTACATAGTCCCATGTACTCCCATATACTCCCATATATTCCCATGTACTCCCATATATTCCCATGTACCCTCATGTACTCTCTCTCTCTCTCTCCTACGTGAGTCTTATCTTTGCGATAACCTATCGTAATCGTTGAGTGAAGAATGACAACATTGGAACATCCAGATCTTACTCTCACTCTTAGACAGACTAGTACAGCAGTACAGATACTCAAGTGAGACATAAGTGTCTCATTCTTCAACTTGGCGGTGTTGTATTCCATCAATAACAGAATACGACGGCTTTGTTTCTGAGAAACATCCAGCCTCAGTGTGTCCTCATCTCTCTTGAATGATCGTGTATAAGAACTTAATATATGAAAGGTGGAGTACTGTAGCAGATTCATTGGTCCATATTGGGCAGGTCCTGTAAATTCTAAATAACAGTTCTTTTATGAGTGTCTGTGTGAAAATTTGCTTGAGTATGGGAGAAAGAGAGAGAGAGAGAGAGAGAGAGAGAGAGAGAGAGAGAAAGAGATAGAGGGCATAGTAACAAGGACACTGAGGGGAAGAGTGGGTGGATAAAGGTGCATCAGACACCATTCCTGGAAGATTTTCCCTCTTGGCACCAACACCAACAGGTTCACTGAACCGAAAGACACTTGTGATGTGTTTACCCTCCTGTTCTTTTCCCCTACTTATGACCCTAAACAATAAACAGTCTCTGTTACCCGAACTAGCATCCCGCAGTTCAAACGAAATCTTTTCCCTAATGAGTCAACAAGGAAGTTCATAAAGAAGGGATGACCCCGCGCCTCACTTACATGGTATAAAAACATACATAATAGGTACTGCATAAAATATACAATACCTTTAATTGTAAGCCGGTAGGAGAATTGGACCTGCCTCGCATGGGCCAGTAAGCCTGCTGCAGTGTTCTTTCTTTTTTATGTTCTTATAGTGAGGTCAGACACGTCACTTAAGGGAGGGGCACGGCATCCGACCTAGTAGCACAAACTAGTCAGGTCCAACTCACACCCACCCACACCCACTCATGTATTTATCCAACCTATTTTTAAAACTACACAACGTTTTAGCTTCTATGACGGTACTCGGGAGTTTGTTCCACTCATCCACAACTCTGTTACCAAACCAGTGCGTTCCTATATCCTTCCTGAATCTGATTTTTTCCAATTTAAAGCCATTGCTACGAGTCCTGTCTAGGCTAGATATTTTTTGCACGCTATTTACATCCTCTTTATTAATTCCTGTTTTCATTTACACCTCAATCACATCCCACCTAATTCTACGCCTTTCTAGAGAGTGCAGATTCAGGGCCTCAGTCTATCCTCATAGGGAAGATTTCTGATGCATGGGATCAACTTTGTCATTCTCCTTTGTACGTTTTCCAGTACATTTATATCCATTCTGTATAATAGTATGCTATAAAAGGTAAAGAATAGTAAGGTACTATACCGTCACTGGAACAATACACAAACAACCCGCGCGTTTAGCAACGTTTCGGTGCGATTTGGACCAAAACATCGTCATAATGTTCTCCTATGTTCGGGTTATTTGCGTAGTGCCAACAAAAGTATATTAATTATTCCTTAAGATGTGACCCACAACTGTCGACTAGAATAGAGGTACCTATTTACTGGTAGGTAGACAGGGGCAGCAGGTGTAAAGAGAACATTGTCTATTGTCTTCAGGGTTAAACCCGCTTCTTCGGTTGTGAGCCGAAGGTACTACCATTGGGTTATGACGTGATTCACCCAGAGGAGAAATCGGTGCTTCACCATATAGTTACCAGGAAGTAGAAATTAGGGGCGCTACCGTGAGCGTTTTGGGAAACGATCTTGAGTCTTGGTACCTCGTAAACGAAAATTTCTCGGTGACATCAAGGTAGGTAGAGATATAACCCTCACAGGTGCCTCGCCCTGACGACAGAAGCAACACAGACGCAGCTCAGAGAAGTTGCTACTGCAACCTCCGCTTAGTGTTCAGCAGTGTGCATGTAGTTTGTACCAAGTTTGAATACTATCAACTTCTTAAACTTTTAGTACTCATAGTTACTCGTAAAATTTATTCGAGGGTAAGAAGTAAGTTTATTGAATGAGATTTTAGCATAAGTATCGATGTTATGTGTATCAACATAATGTTTACAGGAAAATAATATGGTGGCGAAGTACATTAGAACTTGCTTAGTGTTTTGCTTAGACGAGGTCTGACACATATATTTGGAACACAATCTAATGAACTGAATTTTTCAGAGATGGGTGAGGTGAGGAGGAGCAGCAGCATCCGTGGCCCCCAGACAGTGGAGTTGCCGAAGCTGGAGATTGATCGTCAGTTCGCTGAAGTACGACTCCTGAAGGAGAATGGTAGCATCAAAGTCTTCAGCGCTAGATGTCTGGAGTCTGACTCCAGCAGCGTGGCTCTCAAGAGTGTGCAGAAGGACGCCATCAAGAAGAAGGATTTCCTTCAAGAGTTCTATTACAACTCCTTGCTTAGTTTTCATAGCAATATTTACAAGTGTTTTGACCAAGTCTTCGAAACAGAAACTTCCTACGTCTTAGTACAAGAGCTGTCTAAACTGGGTCATTTATCAGAGTTTGTCAGGAGAGGCGGCATGGGGGAACTAGGGACGAAGACTGTAGTGAAGCAAATCGCTCAAGCTCTGGAGTTTATGCACGAGAGAGACCTGGTTCACAGTGATATCTGCACAGAAAACATCTTCGTATTTGATCGAAAATTTTCGCTAGTCAAATTGGGCTGCTTCAGCAAGACCCAGCAAGAGGGAGCACTGGTGAAGAAGTTGAAGGTTGGGTCACCCTGGGCGCCACCAGAAGTGAGTGTGGCCGTGTATAACGAGGGTTACCACGTCCACAGAAGCCAGGATGCCTGGCAACTTGGCATCCTCATCTTCGTGTGCCTGACTGGTTCATATCCTTGGTCTTCTGCAGATATCACAGACCGCCACTACAACTCCTGGGTGGCCTGGCTAAAGCGTAAGACCACGAAGATGCCACCACGCTTCCGGTGCTTCACTCCTCGCCTTCTTCGCCTTCTACGTCGCCTCCTGGAGCCCAAACCTAAAAAACGTCTTGGTGTAAAGGAATTATATAAGTACTTACCTGATGTCTGGCACTTGAGGGAGACTCACGCAGCCAACATAACACTGAATGACACTTTATCGAAATTTTTATCGGATGGAGCGAAGTCATTGTTTACTCGAACTGAGACAAAAATGGTTGCGGTTCTTCGTCACTACCTTCGTCAGATAGATTCACAGCCCCAGGAAGATAAGAGACGCGTCAGCTTTGTTTCTGAAGAAGGAGAAGCCACTTCTCGCCTAGAGTCCCAGCCAAAAGAATGCAAAAGAAGCGTGAGCTTCGCTTCTGCCGATGGTGGCGCTGCTTCCCACAGCAAATCAAAACCAAAAGAATACAAGAGGCGAGTGAGCTTCGCTTCTGACGGTGTTCTCGCCACTTCCCACACTAGCAACACAAGCACGTCGTAAAACAGAGCATATGTTAGGTAATGCTGCTGTGTCTCTACTGTGTTATATTGCTCTATAAGAACCCAGACGAAGAAGCATTTAGGGCCATTATTTGTAGCCCTGAATTCTATGATGGGGGAAGCTACAGATATTTATGAAATTGCCTCTGACCTACAACATCGATGTATGTTTATTGATGAAGCTTTTCGAAAAGCTTAAAAAGAATTCAACTGAATATTTTGAAACGTATACAGACCAGACTTCAGAAATTTTTCCAATTTCGTCCTCATTGCCGAGTTGGTATTAGTCCAGAAGAGAGAGAACCTTCGTCTAGTGTCCAGTTCAAAGTTAAGAGCCTCGATTTGTGTCCAGTCTTAGAAGTCCACTAGATTTACCAGTGACATAAACACTACGAAACTAATCCTAGTAACACAGATACAAAAAAAAATATTTACGTTCGCAGTTAGAAGTGACTGATGTTATTGGTACTATGTTAAAGTCATTTTATATATATACATGTATACGTTGATACATATTGTATTTCAAGTTACCATTTTATGCAATGTATGAATTATTTCAGTCATAGATCATCGAAATGTATTACTGAAACAACTCACATCAATGTGAGATTTCTGATTACATTCCAAGTGTGTGTGTGTGTGTGTGTGTGTGTGTGTGTGTGTGTGTGTGTGTGTGTGTGTGTGTGTGTGTGTGTGTTTGTATTTTTGTCTTCAGTAAAATATACTAAATTAAAAAATAGTCGCCTTATTTCCAAACCCTTACGGGTTATTCCCCTGGAATACCAGGCTTGCTCCAAGGCAATGGAGAGTACCTCCAGTTCCCTGGATCAAGAACCATGTAAAACTGAAGGTACTGTTCAAGAAACACGTTATTTATGAAATATATATATATATATATATATATATATATATATATATATATATATATATAATTATGATAATTATCAGTAGTGTTGGAGGACATGCAACAAAGTCTTACACTGTACACTGCGTTTAAAGCACTGCAAGGAGAGATATGTGTGATACGAACATGAGGAAGGCACAGTGCCAACACCTGCGCCCTATATTGGCACTCTGGGAAAAATATATATCACTGAAAACAGTTGGCTTGTGTTTAGTTTGAGAAAAGTTTTTTTTTTTTGTTTGTCTTGGGTTGAAAAGGAATTTAGTGTCCTACATTTGCATGATTTGTCTTGGTGAGGTGAGAAGGTACAAGAAGATTGCTCATCTGTTTCTCATTACTGATTGTGTACAATACCGACAAGCAGATGCATGAGACACATGTGCAATACTTGGATATTTTTCACTACTCAAACGTTTCGCCCGAATAAGAGGCTTCTTCAGTTGGAGAGAGGAGAAAATATCACCGGGGAAAGCATTTGTGACGTGATCCTTCTTCTAACCACACACACACACACACCATAACATTTTATCAATCGCATTTGCTAGAAAAATGACAAGATGGATAATGAGAACCTTCAAAACTAGGGAGGCCAAGCCCATGAAGACACTCTTCAGGTCACTTGTTCTATCTAGGCTGGAATATTGCTGCACACTAACAGCACCTTTCAAGGCAGGTGAAACTGCTGACCTAGAAAATGTACAGAGAACCTTCACGGCGCGCATAACGGAGATAAAACACCTCAATTACTGGGAGCGCTTGAAGTTCCTGAACCTGTATTCCCTGGAATGCAGGAGGGAGAGATACATGTTTATATACACCTGGAAAGTCCTAGAGGGACTAGTACCGAACTTGCACACGAAAATCACTCACAACGAAAGCAAAAGACAGGGGTGTCACTAGCACGTTAAGAGACAATACAATAAGTGTCAGGGGCCCGAGATTGTTCAACTGCCTCCCAGCATACATAAGGGGGACTACCAATAGACCCCTGGCAGTCTTCAAGCAGACACTGGACAAGCACCTACAGTCGGTACCTGACCAGCCGGGCTGTGGCTCGTACGTTGGATTGCGTGAAGCCAGAAGTAACAGCCTGGTTGATCAGGCCCTGTTATACCATGAGGCCTGGTCACAGACCGGGCCACGGGGGCGTTGACACCCGGAACTCTCTCCAGGTAAACACACACACACGCACACACACACAATATATATATATATAAATATATATATATATATATATATATATATATATATATATATATATATATATATATATATATATATATATATATATATATATATATGCAAAACAACCACTCTGAAAGAATAGAGAACTTCCAAGCGCTTTCGTGACTACTCACATTATCAAGGAACTATGAAAGTAAAGCATCCAAGGAAGGTATATAAGGGGTCTGGCCAACACCTCACTATCAGATCCCACAACGGTTAAACACCTGACGCGCGCCGGCCCAACTGGACAGGTCCTCTGTAACAGGACCTGTCCAGTTGGGCCGGCGCACGTCAGGTGTTTAACCGTTGTGGGATCTGATAGTGAGGTGTTGGCCAGACCCCTTATATACCTTCCTTGGATACTTTACTTTCATAATTCCTTGATAATGTGAGTAGTCACGAAAGCGATTGGAATTTTTCTATTCTTTCAGAGTGGTTGTTTTGCATATTCTGAAATCACCTGTTTACTGTGATCTTATTGCATACATACATATACATATATATATATATATATATATATATATATATATATATATATATATATATATATATATATATATATATATATATATATATATATATATATATATATATATATATATATATATATATATATATATATATATATATACATACAAACACTTATCTCTGGCTGAAAGCTGGCTGCCTTGGATCAAACGTGTAGCGCAAGCTACACGCCAAGGTATTGTCCAATGTGGGTAGATTGGTAAAGTACTGCGTACCTTGTCCTAAGGTTCGTAGGTTCGTAGGTTCGAGTCTCCTTCAGCCAGAGATCAGTGTTTGTGTATATTTCGCCTGCTCTAGCGAATTCCTTGTATATATATATATATATACATACATATGCAAAACAACCACTCTGAAAGAATAGAGAAATTCCAAGCGCTTTCGTGACTACTCACATTATCAGTTCCTTGATAATGTGAGTAGTCACGAAAGCGCTTGGAATTTCTCTATTCTTTCAGAGTGGTTGTTTTGCATATTCTGAAATCACCTGTTTACTGTGACCTTATAGCATACATATATATATATATATATATATATATATATATATATATATATATATATATATATATATATATATATATATATATATATATATATATATATATATATATTTATATATATATATGTATGTATATATCGTGTGTGGCCACACACGACCAGGGCCACATAACCAGGGCCACATAACCAGGATTACACAACCAGGACCACACAACCAGGACCACACAACCAGGACCACACAACCAGGACCACACAACCAGGCCACACAACCAGGACCACACAACCAGGGTCACATAACCAGGGCCACATAACCAGGACCACACAACCAGGGCCACATAACCAGGACCACACAACCAGGACCACACAACCAGGACCACACAACCAGGACCACACAACCAGGGCCACACAACCAGGGCCACACAACCAGGACCACACAACCAAGGCCACATAACCATGACCACACATCCATCACCACACAACCAGGACCACACAACCAGGGCCACACAACCAGGGCCACACAACCAGGACCACACAACCAGGGCCACACAACCAGGGCCACACAACCAGGACCACACAACCAAGGCCACATAACCAGGACCACACATCCATCACCACACAACCAGGACCACACAACCAGGACCACACAACCAGGGCAACACAACCAGGACCACACAACCAGGGCCACACAACCACGGCCACACAACAAGGACCACACAACCAAGGCCACATAACCAGGACCACACATCCATCACCACACAACCAGGACCACACAACCAGGACCACACAACCAGGGCAACACAACAAGGACCACACAACCAGGGCCACACAACCAGGACCACACAACAAGGACCACACAACCAGGGCAACACAACCAGGACCACACAACCAGGGCCACACAACCAGGACCACACAACCAGGGCAACACAACCACGACCACACAACCAGGACCACACAACCAGGACCACACAACCAAGCCCACACAACCGGGACCACACAACAAGGACCACACAACCAGGGCAACACAACCAGGACCACACAACCAGGACCACACAACCAGGACCACACAACCAGGACCACACAACCAGGACCACACAACCAGGACCACACAACCAATACCACAAAACCAGGACCACACAACCAGGACCACACAACCAATACCACAAAACCAGGACCACACAACCAGGACCACACAACCAATACCACAAAACCAGGACCACACAACCAATATCACAAAACCAGGACCACACAACCAGGACCACACAACCAGGACAACACAACCTGTCGCACACAAACAGGGCTACACAACCAATACCACAAAACCAGGACCACACAACCAATACCACAAAACCAGGACCACACAACCAGGACCACACAACCAATACCACAAAACCAGGACCACACAACCAGGACCACACAACCAATACCACAAAACCAGGACCACACAACCAGGACCACACAACCAGGACAACACAACCTGTCGCACACAAACAGGGCTACACAACCAATACCACAAAACC